>NW_009930589.1:6313-18610 GCF_000696875.1 Nestor notabilis
AGGAGGGGGGGAGTGAGCGAGCAGCTGCGTGGTTCCAAGTTGCCGGCTGGGCTTAAACCACGACACGTTGACGTTGGCCACCTCTCAGTTGTGTCAAGGTCCCTCTGGATGGTATCCGTACCCTCCAGTGTATCAACCAAACCACACAGGTTGGTGTCATTGGCAAACTTGCTGAGGGCACACTCAATTCCACTGTCCATGTCACTGACAAAGATGTTGAACAGGATCAGTCCCAGCATCAGCCCCCGAAGGGCACCACTTGTTACTAGTCTCCATTCAGGCACTGAGACGTTGACTGCAACTCTTTGCGCACAGCCATCCAGCCAATTCTTTATGCAGCAAGTGGTCTTTCCATCAGATTTCTGTCTCTCCAGTTTAGAGACAAGGATGTTGTGCGGGACGGTGCCAAACATTTTGCACAAGTCCAGGTAGACAACGTCAACTGCTTTGCCGCTATCCGTCAGTTCTGTAACTCCATCATATAAGGCCACCAAATTGGTCAGGCAGGATTTCCCCTTAGTGAAGCCATCTAGCTGTTTTTCATGTGCCTTAGCATGGTTTCCAGGAGAGTCTGCTCCATGATCCTGCCAGGCACAGAGGTGAGACTGAGTGGTCTGTAGTTCCCCGGGTCTTCCACCTTCCCCTTCTTGAAAATAGGGGTTACATTACCCTTCTTCCAGTCATCAGGAACTTCACCTGACTGCCATGATTTTTCAAATATTGATAGACAGTGGCTTAACAGCTTCATTTGCCAGCTGCCCATGGATTGATTTCATCAGGTCCTATGGACTTGTGCACATTCAGATGCCTAAAATGGTCTCAAACCTGATCCTCTCCAACAGTGGTCCTAAAGTCTTCATTCTCACAGTCCCTGCATTTGCCTTCCAAGACTTGAGCAGCATGGTCAGAACATTTGCTAGTGAAGACTGAGGCACAGAAGTTATTGAGAATCTCAGCGTTCTCCAAATGCAGGGTAGCCAATTATTCTATTTCTTTCTGGAAAGGGCTCACTTTATCCCTAATCTGTCTTTTGTTTGCGACATATATATAGAAGCCCTTCCTGTTATCTTTCACATCCCTGGCAAGACTCAATTCTAGCTGGGCCTTAGCTTTCCTGACCTGACCTCTAGCTTCCTGGACAATGTCCCTGTATTTTTCCCTGGCTGCCCGTCCTCGCTTCTACCTTCTATAAGCTTCCAGTTTTGCTTCTGAAATGTATCCGTAAAGCCTCATCGAATTGCAATTATCTTTTTGTTAGTTTCTAACCCAGCATTTAACTTTCTGTTCTAGCAGAACTTTGAGGCTGTGAGGATATTGCAGTCTGAAAGGGAAATTGCCATACATTTTGAAGACATTAATTACCCCTTAGACTACCACCTACTTTGGATCTCCTTTTTGCTACATTTGCTCTTTAGTTTTCTAACAGTGATTAATTCCAGTTTAATTATACAAACAAACAAGCAAACAAATAAATCATCTTGGCATGGAAAAGCTAAAAAAAAAAAAAAAAAGCCCACACATGAGTCAGGGATCTATGTTAAAAAAATAGGCATTAAAATGTGGTTTGAATTCTTGTTTAAAGAATAAAGCAACATATTATGAATATAGTTCGATCAGCGAATGGGGAAGTGTCAACAGAATGAAATATTGTCATAGGTTCACAGTTTCCTTTTCTTCTTCAAATGAGGGAAACATGGATTGTATGGCAATATTCTATTAAGCTGCTTTTTTCTCCATTACACAAAATGACTTACAGTTGTAGTCAATTGTTCTAAGTCCTAGTATTCATGTCAAAATTACTCATCACTGTAGCTAAATATGAGATTTCCGGTTGGTTTATGAAAATAAATCACTTGTATGTCAGACTTTTTTATTGTGGAAACTGAAGTTTTCTTATGACTGAATCACGTATTGATTCTGGTAGCAAATCCAGGAGAGTGTTGAAAGCAGTTGTTACCAAACTTTCAAATTAATTTTTTTTTCCATGTTTTGGTACTCACACATTAAAGAATTCCTCATTGTCCTTTAAGTTTTACAGTTTTCAGATGTCTTTTTTTTTTTTTTTTAATCAGACGAACACAGTCTTTTTTGACAGCTGGAATACATTTTCTTTTAAAAGAATATCCCCGATCAAAGGTTTTGACAAGCTTTACTAAATAATATCTCAGAAAATGTCCTTAAACCCAGAGGAAAATGAGATCATAAAGCCATAAGGTGATGTGTATGATAAAGAAGCATAACAGTATAAAGCAGCTATATACAAACCAAGCCGCATTGCGCCTCATGTCACTGTCCTACCAAAGCTTTGTGTGACAGTCAGAATATGCAACATCCATAAGTGATGCCCTGATCTAAAAAAGACCTAATATACGATTTGTTCCTAGACAAGCCAGTGATAGATGAGATAGGAATAAAGATGTTTGCTATCAGGAAGCCCTTCTTTTCTAAAGATGTTAGTATAAATCACAGGATCATAGAATCGTTTAGGCTGGAAAAGACCTTTAAGATCATTAAGTCCAACTGTTAATCTAACACTGCCAAATCCACCACTAAACCATGCCCATAAACATCACATTTCCATGTCTTTTAAATAATTCCAGGGATGGGGACTTAACCACTTCCCTAGTCCTGCTGGCCACACTATTTGCGATACAAGCCAGGATGCCACTGACCTTCTTGGCCACTTGGCGACACTGCCAGTTCAGATTCAGCCAACTGTCAAACAACACTTCCAGGTCTTTTTCCACAGTGCAGCTTTCCAGCCACTCTTTCACCCTGTAGCATTACATGGGGTTGCTGTGACCCAGCACTGAACCTTGTTGAACTTCATACCATTTGCCTCCACCCACTGATACAGCCTGTTCAGATCCCTCTGTATCATAGAATCATAGAATGATTAGGGTTGGAAAGGACCTTAAGATCATCTAGTTCCAACCCACTTGACCATGGGCAGGGAGCCTCACATTAGACCATGTCACCCAAGGCTCTGTCTAACCTGGCCTTGAACACTGACAGGTATGGAGCATTCAAAACTTCCTTGGGCAACCTGTTCCTGTTCCTCACCACCCTCACAGTAAAAAAATTCTTCCTTATATCTATCTAACCTGAGCTTCCCCTGTTTAAGTTTGAAGCCATTACCTGTTGCCTTATCGTTACAGTCCCTGATGAAGAGTCCCTCTCCAGCATCCTTATAGGCCCCCTTCAGATACTGGGAGGCTGCTATGAGGTCTCCACGCAGCCTTCTCTTCTCCATGCTGAACAGTTCCAACTTTCTCATCCTGTCTTCATACGAGAGGTGCTCCAGCCCTCTTATCATCCTCGTGGCCCTCCTCTGGACTTGCTCCAACAGCTCCATGTCCTTCTTATGTTGAGGACACCAGAACTGGACACAATACTCCAAGTGAGGTCTCACGAGAGTAGAGCAGAGAGGCAGGATCATCTCCTTTGGTCTGCTGGACATGCTTCTTATGCAGCCCAGTATATGGTTGACCTACACTGTAGAGCCTTCCTACCCACTAGCAGATCAACACTCCCACCCAGCTTGGTGTCATCTGCAATGTGACTGAGTTAACCTCATATAATCTTGAACCTAAATACAGGTGGAATAAATTTTGTATTCAGTCCACAAAGAGGGGAGCAAGGGGAAGAATTCTTTGCATTTTCTTTCGCAATACTTTCTGGTCTTCAATCCAGTCAGAAACACAGTAATATGTGTATTATATTTATACTATACTGTATATTTATACTGTATTTATACTATACGTAAGTATTTTTCATCATTGTAATAATACTGATGATAATAATAATACTGATAATAATAATAATACAGCAACAAGTATTTTATGACACAGTTAAACATAAATGTATATATAGTGTGTAACTGAAAAGGAGAAAAGGGAAACCTGTGGTACAAATGAAGAGACAGCATACAGGAAACCAAATGTGAGTAGTAAAATCTGAAAGATGTCACAAGCCTGTGACAATAAACAAGAAAGGTATTCTATGGAACCCCAACAATCCTGCAGAATAGCTAGGAAATACACTTAGTGAAACCCAGGTAAGAACGAATCATTGAAAACCAGACAAAATATATGAGGATCAGATGAGATCATCCCCTTTTCTTTTGGTCCCCTCAGGCAATGGGACTAAATCATTGTTGTAGGTCCCTTCCAACTATTCCCTTCCCTTCCCTTCCCTTCCCTTCCCTTCCCTTCCCTTCCCTTCCCTTCCCTTCCTCCCTGCCCTTCCCTTCCCTTCCCTTCCCTTCCCTTCCCTTCCCTTCCCTTCCCTTCCCTTCCATTTTTTTAGCACAAGGCTGATCTGATCCTGCTTCCACCTCCCACCGGATCCACTCAGTTTTGTGTGCATAACTTTACCTAGTACTATAGCTGCACTTATCCATCAGCAAGTCACACGCTTGACATGTCCTATGACATGTCCTCTAGTGGCCTCTAGAGTTAGAAGAAAACTGTCCACTGAAATAAAGCCTATATGTACCTTACAAAATACATGATACATGAGAGTTCATACCCAGAGCACAGGCAAAAATCTTACTTAGGCACCTCATAATTCAGTCAGTGCCCTGCCAAGTTGCTCCAACCAGTTCCTCTATCATTTGCTTTGAACCACATCTGACCTAGCGGAAACACTGCCAGATAATACATTTTAGTTATTGTCAGTATATGAACAGACCTTAAAAGTAGGCAGAGTTTATAGGCAGAGCTTAGATCTCTGTCTCAAAAAGCAGAGTGAAAGCAGTAGACTGACAGTGTCATCACACTTTGACAGCTTAAACTATGCACCTAAATGTCCCCCATGCTCTAACTAGTCTTTCCCCTCCTCCTGCCCCAAACCAATTTGATAATCTACTTTGTGCATCTCTGAATCCCAGGTTGCTCAGTCGTCCTCCACATTCTCCCTCAACATTAATCTGAAGTGACAGCATCTCCTACCTTTTTGTCTGCAGTGAATAATCTGGTATTCTTCTAGCTTTTGTGGTTGTATTAATCATTTAAAAGATGCTTCCCAAGACCAAGCTATAATCTCTCTCCTTCTTGATCCTGTATCTCTTAATAATTGATTTCCTTACCATCTTTGAAATCTTCTGTTAATTTTGGTCTTCCTTACTTTATCCAATGCACTCAGTGAATGACTAACACACTGGGTCAAGATGACAGAACTTGCATGGCATTGACCAAACGATGAATACCTTGGAAAATGGGAAGCTAGTCTGTTTCCAATGATTCTTTTCTCTGTTGGTGTACTTTCTGGTCCACAGTTAATTTCTTTCCATCTCCTCTTCTTTTGCCTTCTGTACTCTGTGAGGTTTTAATTTAATTAACTAGTGGACAAAAATTATACTTTTGAGGCAGAGAAAGAATAATAGAATGAAAAAGGTAGCTAAAATTAGTCTATTGCAGTGAAATTTTCCAGAGTATCCATGCTGAATTCACAAGTCGGTTTCCAAGAAGATCTATTCATTTTGCTTTTCCTCAGGCATACTGTGCCCTCTCTTTGGTGTACTCCATCTCTCTTTAGACTTGGACGAAGCATGTGTGTCTCAACACAGTCAAAAATCTATCTGTGATTTTGGTTTTTTTCCCTCAGGTTTGTTTTTGTTTGGTTTTTTTTGGGTTGTTTTTTTTTTTTGTGGTTGTATGAGCTGAGCTAGTTCATTGAGAAATCAGATGAGCAGTTGACTGGCTCAAGAGAAACATCACAAGTAAGCTGAACATAGAGAGAGAAAAGCTGGATGAAGTGATGGGCCAACCTCTTGCTTTAGATAAATACTCATAACTGGACTGGTTCATCTGTGTTGTGAAGCTTCATCCTGAAACATGACCAGATTTAAAAAATAGTAGAATAATAAGATTTCCTGTCCTTCTACTTCTTCTACTGTCTCATAAAGATGACACATATAACCAACTTTAGTATAGTTGAAAATCTCTCAAAAAATATGCAGGGAAAGATTTCTTGTTGAAGGACAGCTAGAAGCATGGGGATATGGAGAGCTTTAAAGAAGAACTTCCAAAACCTTTTTTGTTCTTTCTTTGTTCAGTAAGACTTCAGTGAGATTTTGATCATAAAAGCCCAGGGATATAGATCTATGTAAAATTCATAGATAGCTGATGTCAGTGGTGACCTCAAATACTGAGCATAAAAAATAGACCTAATACTCTCTGTAAATATTTATTTCAACAGAATTAATATCTATGTAGAGAAATGTGTTTCAGCTGCGGAACCTAGTACTTGTATAATTATGTAGAAATCCATAAAATTCAGTATGACAAGTTATAAGATAAAAGGTTTCCTACACTTGGTTGTGTCTGCAGCTGTTACCATGAAGTTTTCATATATTTTTTTTCTTCTTTCTATGAAGTTGTCATTTATTTGTTTGTGTTTTGAAGAAAAAACATTAAAGTCCTACATGGCTGCTGACAGGTCAGTTCTTCTTTTGCTTGTGCTTCCGTATCACTATTTTTCATTTGCTTACATGATTCTTGGGGAAAAGGAGAACAAATATATGCAAGTAACTTCAAAGAACAATGACAGAAAAACACCAAAAGAAATTGTAAGATGCTCAAGAAGAGGTCAATATTGATCTCTGTCTCAGATGTACTTTGCCTTTTTTTTTTATTTACTGCATTTAGATAAGATTGGTCATTTATTTTCCTTTTAATCCCCTGACATCAATAAGAATACACAGACACACAGAGCTTTTGAAAAGGAAGCTGCTCAGACTTCTCAGTCCTTGATCCAAAAGCTGTTGTTGCCAATGGTAAGATTTCTAGTAATTTCAAAAGATTTCCAGCTGTTTCAACATACTTTAGATCAAGCACTCTTTCTGAATTTAGGACACTAAATGTAGGTGCCATTTATTCACAGATAAAATGTAATACTAAGACTGGAAAAATATATTAGTCACTTTTGAGTCTGTTGACCTTCAGACAGTAACTAAAAAAAACACAACAAACATTTAGAAGTGACACTGAACAACCAAGTACCAGCATTCATTTTTTTTCCCTTTAAAAAGTTGAGAAATTAGAAATGGCTTACTTGATCCTTACTTTATCCAGTATAGCTGTAAATGTAATTAAACTAGGAAGTTTTGGAGGGGAGTGGGTGTAATTCAGATACACATGGTGACTGAGACATTAATTCAAAATCTAAATAATAAAAATATAATTATGGCCTCTGCATGTAGGTGGACAGAGAAATATCTGCCTAGTTATTCATAGACTAACAGTAAATACTTTATCAGAATATCCATCTTTATGCATGTTTAGATGGTTTAGTAAATGATGAGGATAACACAACAGGAGCTTATTTCAATAAATTTTTTCTGATATATATAAATATCAGGAGATACAGTTATTTCTAGTGTCTGTATTAAAAAAAAATCATTTAGTCCTGCAGAATCCTCACTATGAACTTCGATAAATAATTTCAGTTGTAAATCACTGTCTTCATATGAACTCACAAAGAAAGGAAACAAAACAAAATCAAATGGTTTCTTCCTTGCAGAGTGTGCTTTATTTCCAGTTTATTGCATTTAGATATACCTGGTTTATCCTAGATGTCCAAGTCTAAGAGAGTCACTATTCAGTAACTCATTAGTAGCCTTTTTAAGCAGACAGAGAAAAATAAAAAATCTCCAGAGTAAATTATGTTATTCTTCAATAATTCTGTCACATTCAGATGAATTGCCCTCTGAACATGCGGGAGATATGGACAACACAACAAACCAATATCATTAGATGCTGACACTTTATTGAGCCTGAATAGCTGTTTATATAACCTTTGTAACTGTCCACAAGAACTCTATACAATCCCGATTGACTAAGTCCACTAATGCACGCACATAAATACAGCTCATGATAGGCTTAAGCTTTCAGTACATGCGAAGGCTTTATCAGTCCTAAAGTATGCGGAGTTTCTTGTTACATAACCGGGAGTTGTCTTTCTCAAGCTAACTCCCTCATTCCACAGCCGCAAATATTCTTTAAATCACCTTATCACTAGGCTGTGGTGCCTAACTCAGACTCTTGCTATTGACATGAGTCCTGGATCGCTCATGTGCCCATTTTGTTCCAAATAGTCCTCCACATGAACATAGGTGGCTTTTACCACTTACTGTATAGGATTACAGTAGTAACTTATTCAGATTTAGAGATTTTAATTATATGTTTCTCAAGTTAAAAGAAATAAATCGAACCTTGCATTTTGCTAATCTGCTATACAGATGAAGAGTAATCTGTTATAATTTTATTTTCCACAGTTGGAAATCATGCTGTACACCACCTAAGGAAAATCAATTGGGCTAATAGATGTAATACATATTTTCACTTTGCTAACTAGTTGGTCTGCGTTCCAACCAAAGACTGTGAACAAACGAATCTCTATAGTATCCCAGGCTCATCAGAACACCTCAAGCTACTTAGAAAACAACACCCTGCAGCAACTGTCATGCAGTGTTTGCCCTTACTATCTCCAACCACAAGAAACGTTAAATAACTCAGTAGTTACTGTTATTGAGAGAACTTGCTTTGTCAGCCCTAGAAACAGAAGGTTAAGAGGAGATCTTGTGGGTGTCTACAGATTTTGGCAGAAGACTAGAAGAGTGAAGACAACTAAATTCTTCTCAAAAGTTCACCATGAGAACAGCAGTGATAAAACTAAAGGCTGTGAACACAGCTATTTCTGAGTGTAGGATTTTTATTTTCTTTTTTTAAATTTCTTTTCATGGTGGTGATATAGTGGAACAGGTTGTTCAGAGAGTTTGTGAAATCTTTATTCCTGGAGCTTTTCAGAATTCAGCTGGCCATCTGAGCAACCAAATCTAACTGGATGCTTTCCAACTTAAGTTATTCTATGATTCCATATACAAATAAAAAAAGGCGAGTGTATACACACACACCCTTAATATATATATTATATATATATCATACATACATACATACATGCATAGTCAGAAGCTTTATCATATCTATTATGAACAGTTGACCATCACTTTGAATTTCCTTCTATTTGTTACAGATAATCTTTCAAATTGCCTCTGGTTTATGTTATCAATGAGATGATAGAATAAATGCAAATTATACATTCTTTTGTGTAATGTCAGTTTTACCTTCATTTTATGGTTGGCAACTATCTAGCAAGGCTATTCTGAGGCTCTTTGGCTATATTGTTGGCTATATCTAGCTGAGCTGTCTTGACCTTCTAAATAAAAATACATCCAGTTGCTAATGCTCACTTAAACTTGTGAAATGGAAAAAAAAATAAAATTAGGAATCACTATGCACATTTAAGGCTCAGTTCAACTGTTTAAACGTAGGGCATATAGTGCCATTTAAGCTACATTGGGGTATTCAGGATATTCACACAGGCTTATCAGCTGTAATACAGGATTTATGGAAGATATACATTATTCTGGAACACCAGCTGCAGGTCAGGTAGGAGATACTATGACATTTATAAAGGTATTTGACAGCTGTGTCTGTACAATTGAACAGAGCCCTTTGAGGAGAAATTAACCTCATCTAAGCTTAAAATGTCTACATTTATAACTAGTCACCTTAGGCTCCTTTAATAAACAGCAGAGATTAAATGAGGCATTTTTACTATAAGATTCATCTGTATAAAAGTAGATAGCTACTTAGGATGAGATGAATCGTATTTTGGAAAATCATAAGAAGACAGTCACGTTTTCATTATGAGACACCACATAGAAGTACATACCTGTATGTGATCAGATAGATGTATTAGGAGACTATTCACGAGACATATTTTAGCCATTGAAATTTAAGTATGTTAATTTCTTCCATCAGATAAGCATGAAGCAGATTGCTAAAAAAAAAAAAAAAAAAAAAAAAAGAAAGATACAGGAAAACCTTTGCAATTGAGATGACAAGGCCAGACTATCACTGTCATGCTATTACTTCATTAGTAGGAGTTTTAGTATTAGTTTTTCAGGTTGCTGAATAGATCCTTCTCCTGGAATCTAGGATCACAACTACAGTCAGCAGAGAATTATTTCAATATATTATAATTCATAAAAATTATGTTGCATCTCATTGATTTCAACGGTGCCAGACTATTATTTGTAACATTTATTTAAGGTTTCCTTTTAAACTTTCCATCTGAGGAATTGCATGTGGTTGGAGCAGCCAAATACTTTTTTCCATAATTAAGACTGTTAAATTACCTTGCTATGGAATATGACTTCTACAATGTAAAATCTAAAATGTGTTATCAGATAAGATTTAAAACGAGAAAACACTTCTTTATTTTCACTACATTTTACATTTCTTTCTTAGAAATCAAATTCAAAGTATTTGTTATAGGTTATACAATGTTATATATGATCTTCAGTGAGCAAAGTACTACACTGAAAACCAGACCTTATCCCTTGAGGAACATACGATAAAATAATTGCAAGCAGCTTTGGACAAGTGTATATTCTATATGATTCTGTTTTGGAAAACTGGCAGGTACCTTTGATTCCTATTTTTGAGTACTGTGTAATATGTTAATGAATGCAGGTATGAATTCTAAGAAGTAAAGCTGCTTGGCAATGTAGCCATATAACCTGAATAGGAGATACTAACCCCGTGTTTCATTCTGACAATATAATTCCAAAGGAATTTTCCCTAAAATATTTTTAGTGGATATTTTTTTCCTATTTGCTGTTACATTAAAGAATAAGGCTTTCCTCTGTATTTATTGAAAACAGTCCTAAAACAATTAAATCAAATTCACAAATAGTCAACTTGAGGTTCTGAAATTTAATTTGAAGTGACAGCTGTGCCTGCTTTTGTCTTTGGATAATAATATATATGGATTTTGAGTAGGAATTAGAAAGGGGGAGAGGAGGAGGAGAGAGAAACCTGAAAACCTGAATTATTGTCCTTCAAAACAAGGATTTGGGCACAATTATGTCTTACTTAACAACCTCTTCCAGACTTCCCTTCCTCATTCCTATATTCATAGCTTGCAAAACCTTAAACTTAAGTGATAAGGTTATCAGATACATACTAGTTTCCTCCAGTATCAAGCTGCCACATCAAATCTTCTTAAGATACAGAATTAGTATACATAAAAAATACTACATTACTAACTTAGAGAAATTAAATATATACCATGAGGAACCTTTGCTATTTTTCTGGATTTTTGTTACATTATCAAAAATTAACTTTGATGTCTGTCTTAAATAATTAATATGGGTCATATTCATGTCAGGCTGATATTGAATCAAAATTGTGTTTCTGTGAATATAGAATGTGAATACTTTTAATAAGGTTTCAGTCACAAAATGATAAATTAAATGTGACAAAATACACATGCTAGCCTGTGGTGAAAAAATAATGTCATGCATTTTATGAATGAACGATAGGTAAGAAATCTAAGTGCACTTTTCATTTTATTTGGATAGTTATTAAAATGACTGCCAAGATTAAGACTAATAAGCAGTCAACCTCTCTAGGTTTCCTTTGAATTGCAGAGTAGATAGTTAAAATATAGTATCCCAGTACTGAAATTACCTTTTTTACCTAAAAAAATATTTAATCATGCATTTGGTGGAAGTGATCACTTTCGTACCTAAACTTCAAGTAGGCAAAGCCTAATTGCCGGGTTCTTTCTGATCTGTTGGTTATAAGAACAGCCCTTACCATGTATCGTGATTGTCTATCATGTAGACGTTTTCCTCTGGAAGTCAGTCAGGCGCAGCAGTCATTCAGCAGGACTGTGACTCTGAAGGAGCTGTGAATACCATTACTGGGAGAGCACCTCTTGGGACTTTGTCACACTGAGGGTCAGCGAATCTGAGATTCTTCCACACTCTGCCCCATGGCTACCTTTTCCTTTGTCTTTTGCATACCCAAAAGGTTCTTTTTGTTTATTTGGATGATCTACCCAAACACTTAATGTCTTTCTGTGATTTTTTGGCGAGATTTATTGCACATAGTGCTACTTGCTTGCTTCTTCTTTACATTCCAAGTGGGTGAGTGTGTTCTTGTGGCTTGAATTTCTTGTCACTCTTGGTGGAAACAGAATCATAGAATCATAGAGTGGTTTAGGTCACAGAACCATAGAATCATAGAATAGTTAGGGTTAGAAAGGACCTTAAGATCATCTAGTTCCAACCCCCTTGCCATGAGCAGGGACACCTCGCCCATGACTCTGTCCAACCTGGCCTTGAACACTGCCAGGGATGGAGCATTCACAACTTCCTTGGGCAATCCATTCCAGTGCCTCAGGTGTTCTGGAGTCCGATTGTAAGCCCTCTCTATCATGTGA
>NW_009930590.1:0-816 GCF_000696875.1 Nestor notabilis
GAAAATGAACCACATGCTAAGGTATGAGAAGCGTCCAAGAAATCTGGCTTTGCTCAGCCTGGGACAGCAAACACTGAATTAAATGGTGGGATTTAATTGCTATCTGCTGCTACAGCAACAAAGATAAAGTCAGATTCTCTTCAGATGACAAGAGACAAGGAAGGCAAGTTTCAGTAAGGAAAATTCTGACTGGATATTCAGAAACATGTTTACTTCTGAGGATGCTTCAGCATATGAACAACAGAATACCCATCTCTTGACTGCAGGCCAGGGCACTGAATGCCCTGCTTTAACTGTGAAATCTGGCCTGTTTTGAGCAAGAGGCTGGACTAGGTGACCTGTAGAGGTGCCTAACAGCACCAGTTAGTGAATGAAACTTCAAAGAAAATAAATAAATAAATGTAAAGTCAATTTTATGGATCTATGAAGAAAACAAAAAAAATTTAGAACATTTTTTCACATCAAAACAAGACGGAAATTTCTGACCATTTTTAATTTTAAAATTCTCACATGAAGTGTTTTAGAAAACTAAAAGAACATGGGGGGGTTATTTTTATTCCTCTTGACAAGCTTACTAGTGAGGTATTTTTTCTAGGCTTATTTCTTACCATATACGATTCATTTGCATCTTATTAATTCTTCTGTTCTTGCTTTTTTCAAACAAAAACTAGCAACTGGATAGCTAAAGAATATTACCAAATTTAATGGCAGTTATGTGGGATGATCTATTGATCAAAACAACAAAACTCAATCTACTAAAATACACATTGTAAAATAGAAGTAGGAGTATCAATGTAACTCTAAGCAAGGTCTACT
>NW_009930591.1:0-454 GCF_000696875.1 Nestor notabilis
CCCCCCCCTGCCATAACCTATAATTTCAGTCACACCAAAGATGAAAGTCCAGAAGAGAACCCCAGCTGCGAACCTCAATAACACAGGGAAGAGCAGGCTCACAGTCACTGCAATGAACAGCCCACTAGGAAGACAAGAAACAGAAACACAGGGAGAACAAGCGTGAGAATCTTTCTTGCATGCCTGTTACTCCAAATGAGGCTCACTTCATCTCATGGAAGAGAAGGGTTCGCAGAAATGTATGTAAAAATCTTCCTTATGAAATAGATCCTCCTGGGTCTCTGCTGCTAGAAACAGAGAGATGATATATGATGATCTCACAGGACACAGCCAGAAATGTTTGCGCACGCTAAGTTCTCAGGGTGTCTGAATGGGAGCACTACAGGTCTGGTTTGGTCATTTACACTGGCTGACCAACTCACTGCCTTTCTCAGGCTGTGGCCCAGTCCACAGC
>NW_009930591.1:536-1976 GCF_000696875.1 Nestor notabilis
CCTAGTACACAGCACAGGAAGTTAAACTGGAGAAATACCTGTATGCGAGGAGGTGACTGCTGGTTTACGTCCTCCATCTCAAATCCCTGCTTGCAGAGAAACAACATTAGTAAAGTAACATTGGAGGAGCTTTCCTAGAAAAAAAGAATTCATTTTAGGAGAAAAAACAGTGACTTTCTACCCATCGGAAAAGAAAACAATCGGAGCATAGTAATGCATAGAAAGAAACTGTTAGGAGCCATCAGTGAGACCCCCAGAAAGACATCTACAGTGTCTTTATCAAGTCTGTGGTAAAGGAAGTATTTGCTTTCATTTCACTCCCAGAAAGCAAGTCAGAAAGGAAAAAATGACTGAAAAAGGCCTCTTTACTCAGGGGGGTCTTCCACAGCAATGTGAGGCTATTGCAGCACTTTTCTCTCATCCTGGTTGGTACCCAGGGCTGGAGATGCTTGCTGTCCACCTGCAAGGGAGGTGCTGTCCGGCATCAGAGTCCGGGACATTGCCTTTTGACCTTTAGACATGTTCTAAAAACAGGAGCACGCTGATGAGGCGAGAAGCCAAAGTACTAGGACAGCCCACGTTAGTAGAAAGGCTGTTGTAGGAAGGAAGAGCTGAGGCCATCACTGGCTGGCCCGAGTCCTGCTGCATGAGGATTTCATCCTGAACCTCCTTTAACTTTCCTTGGTACTAATTTTTGCTAGAAAAACCAAGTAGAATGTTTTAAAAAATGACAGTCATTCTGAGGTAGACTAAAGCTTTTGCCTCCTTGCTCACTGCAGCAGACCACAGTTGCTTGTTTTCCTTATGGGAACTCTGCAAGTGCTCAGGCACAGAAACCATCTATCAGCAAGTCCTGTCTGGGTGCTCTCGGCCGTTTTCTACAATGGATTCTGATAATTTTTTCTTCAATTCTTGTATTATTTCACAGTCTCAGAATCCAACAAACAAGCACTTAAGAAGGGTAAAACCTACTCTGCAGTTTCCCTGAAATCGGTTCCATTTCTTGTTTTCCCTCTTCCATCTTTGAATGTAGTCTGATTTGCCACGGTTAGCACACTGCCCTTCGTGGAGAAGCCTGGGAAGCAGCTCTTAAGAACTATTCAAAACACCAAAAGAAAGCAGAAGTGTTACACCTCATGTCGAGCTCCACTTTTGCCACTTGCCTTTTGTAAGGGATTTAAACAATTTCAGAGTCAAGGTCAGTTGTTTTTCAGCTGATTATCTACTGGAATGTTGTCTTTCACAAGTCTTGCAAGAGCCATTCTATTCAAAATTAGGATTTTTATGCTCTGGGACTTTCTGTCCCAGCTCAGGCATGGTGGGATCACAGCTTTCACCTGGAGATTCTAGATGCTACCGAATAACAAAAGTAGTATCTGTAGCAGTTGAAGAATTTGTAAGAAATGCAGAACTTACTCTCTGTCAGTATCTGGGCAGATC
>NW_009930591.1:2218-2429 GCF_000696875.1 Nestor notabilis
GCAGATTCTCTTTAAGCAAACAGCAATCATTTAAAGACTTAAGAGATTTTGGGTGCATACAAGTCCTTCAACCCTGATTAAATCACTGCCAAAGCATATGTATGGGACAGCTCCTTCTAGGGTGAAATCAGAATAATTCAAAGCTTTGCTGTAGCTCAGTAAAATCATGCCTATTACACATTGCTTGAAGGGAAAAAAAGGATTCCATCAC
>NW_009930592.1:0-44459 GCF_000696875.1 Nestor notabilis
AGCCACTTCTGTATTGACTCCTTTGCTTTTTTAAGGTTTTCCCCCACCCCTTAATAAAAGGGAAGACCTAGGGAAGTGAGACTTGAATGACTGATGGAGGTATATCATGTAAAACATGTTCAGTTGTTTAATAAATAAATCTTTGTTGTCCAGGTTTTACATTCTCGTATCAACAATCAAACTATTTCACAGGCGAAGATAGGAGCATTTCTAGATCATGCTATGAAAAAGGTATGTCAAAAACTGGAGCATTAGATAAATTCACAATTACTTGAGGCTTGTTTTTATACTTCTAAAGAAGTCAGTGATTTGTAAGAAATAAGCTTATTTGCTGCCAGTATCCGAGATGACACTAACTTAAAAATCCATGTTTACAAGTAAAGCACACACACATAGAGAAGTAGCCATTTAATTTAGGTTAGTGTGCACCAGACTGCCCTGTAGTTACTTGTTCTTGTTGTGACTGCAGGACATGGAGCACCAGTACATTAGCTAATCCTTGCAGTCGTTTGCTCAACCAAGAGAAATAGCTTGGAACTACTCTTCCATCTTTCACCCCTCCCTACATACCTACCTTTTGCTCTTCCTCCTCCTCCCCACTACCTCATCCCCCCTCCAAAGAAACCAACTGTCTGTCAATCTTCTGTCAGGATAATTAGCACTGTGGGGCAAAGACTGTACATCTGTACAGCACCCTGTGGAATGCCACCTCCACTTGCGTGGGGCCTTTGAGAATCATCACAAGTAAATGACAGGAAGAATTGAGATAGAGGTTGACTCTTTTTGATGTGTCAAGCTGATATTTCTCAAATTAACTCTCTTGTACAAGTTGTGTCAAGGCAGTGTGTGTATGTATTGTTTTTAGTCTAAAATCAGTACCATTTACTATGTGCACCTGTCTTAACCAGAAGAAGAATTAATAGTAGGAGTTGATTCCTATTATTATGCTGTTCAGAACAGTCCTGTACATGTCTAATGTCTTACTGTTGCTGTGCACAGGTATTTTGGTTTTATCTGTAGTATTCTGTTGCCTTCATGTTGAAGTCTGAACTTCCTGGTCATTTAGATGCTGATGCAAGAACATTGTTGTGTCATGCCTGTTCTGCTGATGATAAACTTTCTAGAGCAGGAGCGCCACAGTTGCTATCTTTGTATTGGGAAAGACAACGTGCTAATAACTTGCTGAGGATTTAGTTAAACAAAGGTCATTGAGATCTGAGTATGGAGTGTAATTCAGTGATGAGTTTGGCATGGATAACATGCAAGTAATGTTACTGATGTGCATTGCAAAATAGGGGTGTTAAATACTCTTAGACTTACAGATTATGTAAGGTACTCAGAACAAAAAGATAATACATCCAATTGATTTCTTCCAGTTCACTTGAACCATAGGTACAACCCTCCTGTGTGAGGTTGTTTTTAAAATCTGGAAGAAAATCTTTGTACTGATGAACCTTTTCAACACAATATTACTGTAATGCCAGCTTTATTGGGCTAATACAGTACTGCTGTAAAGATCCTTATCTGTTCCACTTTAATCCTAGCTGCACGTTTACTACTCATACATTTGGGCTTTTGACACCTGGGTTGGACTGGACTTTAATTTCTGTTGTCACACTCATCTTCAAACTCTCTGTAGAATTGGGTAACATGGAATGCTGGAAGAATTAAAAACTAAAATGTAAATGTTTCCAAACCATTTCAAACTGCTCATTCTGAAAGTGGGTATTTTACACTGCTCTGTCCACGTGTCAGTGTGTTAAAGTTTTCTGTTTTCTCCTCTAGGATGAGTGTTTGTTCATTCTGTTATAGGTGACAGAGGGAGAACGTTCCCTTCAAGGTGTATTTGACACTTCTTCCATTCTTCCACATGCCCTCACTTCTTGCTTGCTCTTTTATAACCTTTAAACAGTATCTACCATGTGTCACTTGTCAACTTGCATAAGACAAATTGATACCTAAGTCTAAGAAAACAACTAACTCTGAAACCTTAAATTGACAGGAAATCTCAATGTTGAATATAGGACCTGGAAGTGCATCTAACTATAATTTAAAAGCTGCCTGACCTTCAAATTGTAATACCTGTTCTGTAAAATTTTAACATAGATCTGTATTAATGTAATTTTAAAAGTAAGTGGTTCATGAATGTTGCTTCCTGAAGTGAGCTAACCATAATCACTTGTATATTTTAAGGGATTTTGTGGTCACAATATAAGGGAGTCATATGAGTAGAGTGTGAGCAAAAGCTGCTACTAAATTACAGTTCAGACTGTAAATCACATAAATTTGAGCAGAGCAGGTTGAGTAATCTGCTAAATCACAGCAAAGTGTATTTTGTGTCCAGTTAATAAGGTAGTATGCAATGGTGAGTTTGTTTCTTACCAAAGAGCAGGCAATTCTGTCTTCCTGAGACACTTCCTTGTGGGTATTTTTATCCTTTTCCCTGACTCTCCTATAGCTGGAGGATCCTCTATGGCTTGTGCTTAATGAAGCTGGATTGTACTGGCGCGCAGTTGGAAATGGCACCTTTGCTCTCACCTGCTTGCAAAAAGCATTTAATTTGGCTCCACATGAGTATCAGGACATCCCTCTCGTCAATCTTGCTAACCTCTTGATGCATTATGGTCTTCATTTGGATGCCAGCAGGCTCCTGCTGAAGGCTTTGGCCATCAATGCCTCCGAGGTAAGGTGATAGTTTTTTATGTTTATTCAGGAGTGAATGTCTTTTCCTTCATTATTTTCTAAATACATGATACTTACTTGTGCTTATTTACCTGTGCATGCAGTTCAACTTCCAGCTTGTGACTTGCAACAGATCCTTGATTGTACTGGAGGTGATGTTGGTTGCTGAGAATACAAACTTCTAGAGCAGAAGTTCTTCTAAAATAGATGACTGGCCTTTTATTTCCTAAACCTGTATTATCAGCAGTGATTCCAAAGAATCTAATCCTAGTGTTTTGGCAACATTTTCATCTAAAACAGAGATCTGTAACGCTGTCAGTTTTGTATCTTGATTTTTAAAAGCTTAAAGTAGCTCATAGTTACCAAGATCTTTGGCTGTAGAGACATCTTTCTGTGCCACTTGATTTTATCTGTACTCTTTTATTTATCCTTAGATTTTGTCTATATACCTAGAAGAAAAGCTCTGTTCTAGTTGTTGGGTGACTTTACTTTCAACCACAGATTCAAAACAGGTTTTTGTACTTCTGAATGTTAGTATTCTAAACATTTGGTAGGTTGTCACTTACGTCACACTGAAAGCTTCTGTATAAATTGTTTAAACTACTGGACTGGCCAGAGCAGTTGTGACAAGGAAGGGGAAGAAGGGTTGGTGGGGAACACTTTTTTCTTTTGGGCTTACATTTGAGATGCTTCAGTAAGAAGTTTGTATAACTTTTTTTCCCCTCTGTTTCTACCTCTGTAGTTAGATAAACAGAGAACTTGAACCTGCTGGGCCACCAGTTACATAAAAAACCCCCTAAAAACAGAACAAGCTTTTTCAATGTAGCATTCAGAAACAATTTTGCAATTGTTGGAAAGGAATCTAGCCCATTTGGGTGGCAAGTAAGGGTGCAAAAAGGAACTATAGAAAGAACTATCCTTGAATGATATGCCTTAAGAAAAACACTTGAAAGGCACAGCCTTGGAGAGGAGGAGCTTGAGGGATCCTCAGGACCCTCACACACATGCTGTGTGAATAGGGCTTTTCTTCAGAAATATTGGCCAGTCCTACCTGGTTACAATAAGTCCTGCTTCTAGTTTTTCAGGCACTTTCAGCCCTGTGGTACCTATAGTATCAAAAAGCCTAGCAGGAATATTTGTATTTGAATAGTATTTCCTGGAGTATAATGGAAAGTAAATACAAGTGAAAATGAATTATAGCTACAGGGAGTGAAGGATGTGCTATATTAGCAAAAGCTTTAAAAAGTATATATGTACTATTGCTCAGCTTGTCCCTTTTTCTGATTAGCATTTAATAATAGAGGCTAAGATGAGTTGGAAAAATCCCGTGCTGCTGCTCAGTCTCCACGTATTCAGATAATGAATGTAAAATTATTGCAGTGGGGAAAAATGACTTGTAAATTACAATATTACAGTCATTATTCTAGCATTATGCTGCTAATTGCAGCGAATTACTTTCTCTAAGTGAAAGTCTTTTCAGTTAACAAACAAAATGTAATGCTTTACTCTGTGCCTGTATTCAAGTGCTAATTCAATTCTGCCCAGTGAAAAAGGTGTTTAATTTGGTCATTAAAAAAAAAACAAACCTATTTTAGGGGGAGTAGCTAAAAGCAGTGGACAAAAATATTAAGTTTTATAAGGAATTAAAAGTAAACACTCTTGACAAATGAAATGCATCTGTCCTGCTAGACAGTAGTAATATTTTTATGGATTTGCTGACTCTTAATCATTCTAAAATGTCTTCAAGCATTTCAATTTAGTTCTTTGCTACTCTGTGCAGTGTTATGTTCATGATGGGTTATAAGTGTTTAATGCTTCATTTCAGCTTGTGTGTATTTAACAGCTGGTTTTCATCGTAGAAAGATGGAATCCTGAACACAACCTTATGTCAAAACAGCTTTTGTTTAGCACCAGTGCATCAAGCTGTTAGTTCTCCATTCTAAGAATAGGCAGTCCCTATTTTAGAAGTTTCCTAAATTCTTTAGAGCCAAATTTGGGAGGGTGTGGATTGACAGGGGTTTTTCCTAGCTGGCTTCAATTTTAAACAGTGAGCGTACTTATGCTGGGGTATGTTGCTTTTCTCTTTGCAGCCCCTGACTTTTTTAAGCCTAGGAAATGCATACCTGGCTCTGAACAACATTAGTGGAGCCCTGCAAGCCTTCAGACACGCACTGGATTTGACGACCAAGTGCTTGGAGTGTGAAAGCAGCCTGAAGATGATCCGCTGTCTGCAGTTCTATCCCTTTCTGTACAACATCACCTCTTCTATGTGCAGTGGTAAGCAACTGCTGAAAGATGGACCACAAGTGAAATAGTGTCTATTTCTGCCTTGGGTGTTGCACCTGAAATTCATGACTTTTTTTTTCCAAGGATCCTCCCTTTATAGTGCTTTCTCCCTATAAGGACCAAGGTTGGGGCACTGCTTTTAATGGAAAAGTTACAGTCCACTAAGAAGTGCTTGAGAATAACTTCTTAAATATTTAGAGGGCTACCACTGAGTGCAGATAACTTCCTGAGTATGCCAGTAATACCTTAACAGCCTCACCCATATCTCTTACTGGTAAATGAGCAATGCTGGATTCAGTATTTATGGAAGTGCACAGCTGCTGCTGCTGGGCTATTCAACAGGCCCTTTGTACATCCCTTCAAATTTTACAGCCAGACAGATGTGTTTTCTTAAGGCTGAAGAATGTGGTGAATAGCAGTTTAGTTTTAATTCGTACCCTTTCAGTGTGTTCAGTACTTTGGTTGTCATTTTCTAGTGTTCAGTCTTTACAGAGTAGACTATCCTCTGTCAATGTAATTTTGTTTATATGGGGTATGTGGTCACTGCTCTTAACCTGCCAAATATTTGAGATAGAATGCTTTATTGTCCTTCCTGGCTACTTTTATTTTAAAAAAAACCATCAATGCTACTTTTTGGAGATGGATTCTTTCATTTCGGTCAATCCCACTGGATATTTCAAGTCTGTACTTGCATATGGCTAATATGCTGCTCATGAGCAATCTTGAAAAACGTTTATAAATATACTTGATAATCCCTTCTCTAAAATTGTTCCTAAGGTATCTCTCCATCTAATCTTGTTTTTAAGTTAAAACCATACATGGGAGAAATGCTTTTGATATTCAGTATTGCTACAACTTCCTCTGAATTACTGGTTTTTAATTCCCTCTCCAGTGGAAAGACATGGGGAAATCTCTGATTTAGCATCTAGAACTACACTGTCTAACCATAAAGGAGAGGCCATTGTATCTCCTGGTACAATATAGATGATGCCATTGCAGGTGAAATTCCAGCACTCTGCCATTAGAATAATGCTAGCTTTTATGGCTTTATGCATTTTTGCTGTGATTGACAGCACATCAGTTGTGCAGAGAAATTAATGCTGTTTGGCTAAATGCAGAGCAGTAAGTGGCATTATGGGCCAACTATGTGTCTATTACTGACTTGAATAATGGTACCACACTGGTACCTTTCATTGACTCTCTTTAACATCAGATTGTCCTTCTTCTAAAACTCCTGACATACTGTAAGCAGTAGTGGAACCTGCACATTTCATCACAGGAGACACTTTAACTGTTCTGGAAGAAAAATTTACTGTTTGTTTATTTTTTATTAAGATCTTTTAAATATGGTTGTAACTCACAAGGTTAAAGTTGTTCCAGTCAAACCTTAATAACAGACATTCTACTTTGAAGTTAAGCAGAAAGTAATTTAAAAGCATATTGGCAGAACTGAGTGGCAATGAGCAATGGCTCTATTTGAACCCCAAAATGACCTTTTACATCTTTCTTCTTTTCTGTATGCTATTCTTTAAACTTGTCATGATACTTAGCAATATACTGCTCTAGTTTGGCTGATTCTTGGCTGCTGTTTGCATTGGTTCCTGATCCAGGGTATTCATTTTGAGGTCGACTATTACTGTGTATACTGTTTAGGAAGTTCAAGGAGAAACACATAGCAGAAGTGCTTCTTTCCTTTCTTGCTCGCTTGGGCACAGGTTAACTAGTGAGCATGAATATGTTCCTCTGGTACATTGGGGTTGGTTTTGTTTGTTAAGGAACTCGGGAGGCTGCTAAATCAAGAGAGAGCTGAATATGCCTGAGCATGTTATTTTTTTCACATTGAATTTCAGTATTCCATTATTTAAGTATTTTACTCTCTATTTTTGCCTTTTTCTGGAACTTTTCCTGTCTTAATATTTCTTTCTTTTTCATTTCTATTTATAATATCCTTTAGGTCGTCTTTTGTCTGAGTGCAAGAAACCTGAAAGTATGAACCTGACAAATAGTGTAAATGTTCTTTGTACATTCTTGTGCAGAGTGTAAAATAAACATATTGGTTAATTCAACCTTGATGATGATTTGTGGTTTAAGTTAAAACTCAGAACTCAAAAATGGACAGGTAGATTTGCCTGTCTTATTTTCATAAGGTTTGGGGAAGTACTTTTTTTTCCCCACTGTAAGCTTCAACTGACTCGAGAGGAACCTTCACAGGCTGTATGAAAGTGAGGTTAAGTCTCCAAACCCTGAGTTATTTCAAGAATACATACCCAGAAATCACACTTCATGTTTACAAGTATCCTGAAATTGTGGGAGTCTCCTGTTCATCCTTCAGGCCAAAGAAAACAATTGAAAAGAGATTGTAAGTCTGAATTTTCCTTACATACAATAGTATATACAGTTACTCAACCACTACCTAGAACCTTAAAAATGCAAACTGTATTTAGATGCTAATATTTAATATTACTTATTGCACTTACAGCATTTGTTAAAGCATTAATATCATATAGACTTGCAAGATTCATAATCTGCTCTTATTTGGCTCCATGGCAGACTGGGAGGCATGTTTTGATGACGAGATGCAAACTGAACACTTCTTTCACACACCTTTCTGAATGGGACTTCAGGTATAGAGCTAATGCAGCACATTTGTAAATACATGGATCAAATGTATACTGGACAATTCCAGTATCACTGGATTGTTGTTTCGGGAGATTTTAACAGCCTTTCAGATCATGTGTTGCTGTCTTGGACATCTGATACTGAATTTAGTTTGTCCTCTTGTTATTATGCACTTGATGGCATGTCATAACTATTTACATCCTTTGAGATGGATATGTTATGCTGAAAAATCTCCCAAGAAATTGGAATATCAAATGTTGTCTCTGGTTCAATACCTTGTTTTGATAAGTGCTCATTCAGTATACATGAAAGTAAGAGTAGCAGAGCTGCCTGCGCTCTGGGTTGTAGGCCCATGTGATAGCTGTGGTTTTGCTTTGCCCATCTAAAGCATCTATTCATGAGAACTGAACTAATAAATGAGACATGGAGTTCCTTGCTCTGCTGCTGTGAGCCATTGGCAGAATCCAGCAAATGGTCAGTGGGAGTTATATGCTAGTATGGGATGGCATGTGGGATGAAATATCCAAATGTATAGCCTGATTTTTTATTACAGTATGTGCCTGGTGTATAGGCGAAATAGGAATTTACTCCAGCATGCTAGAACATCTGCTGTTAGCACAGGACTTGTTGGATACTTGCCTTATGCTCTTCTCTGTACAGCTGCCTGGTACCTTGTTTTCTTTTCTCTAACTTCTGTTCTAGGTACAAGTTTCTGTTTCAAACCCAGGTCACTTCATGCATGTGAGAAGAGGAATTAAAAACCTCAGACCAATGCTTTTTTATTGGCAGTGTTAAGGATGTTGCTACTGGATGATCAACTGTTCTGTTACTGGCAAGTCAGTTCCTGAAGCATGTTACGTAGCAGGAACTTTATTTTGCTTGACATATAACTTAAGCAGCCACATATCTGACATACAAACAACAGAGACTTGCATAACAAGTGTAAAAAACTTAATGTGAAAAGCAGTGTTAACTCTCAGAGCTGCAGAAATTAGATACTTTGGCTTTGTGCTGCTCACTAAGCTAATAGAGAAAGGCATCATTATTTTTGTCTGCTATTGAAGTGGTGCATTGCCAGGATTTGTTCTGCACACCTTTATGGCTTAAACATTTGCAAGTAGCTTTTATCATGTGGTAAGACCTGTAGAAGATTATCCAACTAAAGCCTAAGGGATTGTTCCTGTGGCATGTTACTGGCTGATGTGACCATTCAGATGTTGCTAAGCCTTATTAAAATGGTTATAATATACCTGAAGCATATTTTTAGTGTGGTGGTCAGCTGTCCTTTGAAACATCTGTGAATTGCTGTTGTGTAGGACTTTTCCTTCTGCACGTAAAGAGAATTGCTGCTTGGACAAACAGAAGTCGTTTGTACTCAAAATGCTTCTATCTGACTGTAAGCAGTTCCAATTTGTTACCAGCTCATGCACTGCAGGTTCTTTTAGAGAAGGTCAAAATTCAGTCTTAAACTTCAGTAGTAAACTGATGTTATTTAAAGCATGAAGCACAACTTGTTTCAAGCTTCAAGTTTCTTCAGTGTCACTGTCTTTCGTTGGAAGTAGAGGCAGTGTGAGTACATTATGAATATATGTGCATGCCATCAAGATATCCAGGTGCTTTTGTGCAGTGAGTATGTGTGTTTGTAAAAACAATGCATACTTCTGAATTTAGGACTTTATAACAGCAATAGCTTTATCATCTGCTTTAAATATGGGCTTAGTGCCCTCTTGTGGTACAAATACCCTATTCCATATGAAATCAAATGTCTTGTTTTATTTCATCTCCCTCCTCTTAAAATAGAATATGGGGAAAAGGTATTTGATCTTTTAAGTGTATGGATTTTTCCTTTGTCCCCAGCACTAAGTTCTTACAAAGTTAATAAGCTTAGACCTTTAAGCAAGCTGACCTGTAAAGGAGAGATTGACCTGAAAGGAGAATCTCTGCTTGAAACTCTTAATAGTAAGCTTATGGACAGATTAAATAACTTGCTTAAATGTACATCACAGTTTAAGCTGCAATCACTTTGAGTTCCCTATAGCAATTTCACATACACAAACACTAAGCAAAAGCATCACATGTGTTTCCTTTACAATAGTGTGTTACAACACAGAGCTGTGAAATACTTTGCATTTCTAAGTGCACCTTTCACTTACTTAGTGATCACCTACAAGCTATGACAGACTTGATAGTTCCAGCAAGGGGCTGCTATATTTTGTTTACATCTGCTATAGCATGAGGGCCTTTTAGAGATTTTTATCATAATACCATTATTGTTTCTTCCTTCTTGAGCTGCTGTATCTTGTTCCTCCAAGGAATGCTCATCACTTAGAATGCTGCTAGGTAGAAAGAGAAGATGTTTCACTCTTGGGGTGAAGGGTGTTGAGCTTAGCTCGGAATTTAATTTTGATTTAGTTGAAGAAAAAGGGCAGAATCTACAGCAGTTGTGTGGGATTCTGAACTGAACACTGCTGTGTGTTCAAAATTCACCTTTTTCTTTCTTTGACTTGCTAGAATTCTTGAGTGCTCCCAAGCCTTATTTAGACTACCACAACTGTGAGTACTTTTATTTATCTGATGCTAGTAGTGAAAGAGATGGGGTCTGTGACCATTCATTCCTCTGTTGCTTTTACTCCCTCTCCATTGCCTTAAGGGAAAATTCATCTGTATAAACAGAATAGTCAACTCTAGGGTTTTTAAACAAGCAGAATTCTATGAGCACATGAACAGCTTGTCAGAGCTCTCAGCAACACATCATGGCAAATGTTTGCATTGTCATTTAATAGCATAGAGAGAGTGGGTTCTGCCTTAAACAGTAGCAGTTCTAAAATCAGTGTTACCGTTCGAAGTTAAATACTCAGTTGCCTGTTTCTACCTCTTCCATGCACATACATGCACCCTCATGCCTATTGTTCACCCTGCAAGTTCCACTTACGATCTGAAAATAACTTTTTACTATCTGATTTAGTGCCTGCTGTATAGATCGGATCTTTCCCTGAAGGATCTTTGCCTAGCATCACTTGAGTGGCTGGAAGAAGTTGAAAGTGAAGGACTTCAAACTGATAGTTCCATGCCAAGCTCACTTTGAAACCTGTCTGTCCTTTCCAAGCTCCATGTATTTTTCTTCTCAAAACTATGCAGAGATGTATAGATTGAGATTCTTAGGTTTAAAAATCAAAGACTCTGGTACGGTGTCAAAGGTGGCGTTTTTAGCTATGCCACTACCCAAAGGCTGTATACCCACCACTCACACATGTTTCCAAGCTACTGCTTACTGGGAAGTCGAACACCTTTAAAGGTTTCTATAACCAGCAAACAAAATGAGCTGTCTTAAGAATGTCTATTGCATTTGTTAAACATGCTAATGGATGAATTTGGTCTGCAACTTCTTTTTATGCTAACAGTAGGTGATTTCTTTACATCACACAAGGTCTGTCTTGCTAGCCTTATGCTACTCTGCTTATTTACAGCATGACAGTGTACCTAACAACTTCTCGCAACAGTCAGCAGTCTCACTTTGCATTGTGCTCTGTTAAGAATGACATGCCTGCAATATTTAGTGTTGTGTATTCATTCTGTCTTTTCCCAGGATCAGAAGGCCACAGGCTGGCAGAGGAGGGACAAGTCAGTCATGGCCTCAGCTGCAGGAGTAACTATGGAAGTAGAAAGAGCACAGTGAAAGGGAATTTAGAATTGTAGGGCAGCTCAATGAGAGTTTGCAGATGCAAAACTATTAATATATGAAGAAAAAGCAGTACAGTATTAAACTAAATATAATGTAACATTTCCCATTTTTATCTGCCTTTCTAGTGCAAATGATTCTTCATGCTATGTTATTTGGACCCTTCAGTTACTATAGCATAACTACAGCATAACAACATGCTCATGCACTAGTAGGAGGATCAGCAGGGGTCAGAGTGGAATGGAAAAGGTTCTCCTAACCAAATTTTTTCAAAACCTGATACCTGCAGTTATTAGAGGTATTAATATTCTTCTGCAACGTTTGTGGTGCTTTTTTCTGTGATAGGAATGGAGAGAAAACGAGACATTTGCTACTGCCTTTGCCTTCATCTCATTTTAGCAAGCTGCTTCCAGTGGCAGTTTGTTGCGTGTAGCTGCTAAAAATTCTTGGTGACCCTGAATAGTGTGCACTGCCTAGAGTTGGACCTTTTTAAAAAGGTCCCACACTTGCATATGTTCAAGAGCTTTTTGGGGGTTCCTCAAAGCAGGAATTCCCCAGCTACATCTCCAGGAAGATATAGTTGCACGAACAACTTCATAGTAAAGCTGTACAGAGTGAATTAATGAGTTAAAGCATGTTTGGAAGAGACAGGACATGTGGTCCCCACATATGGGAGAACTGGTAATGCATAATTAACATTATTTGCCAAGACCTTGAAGGCTGTAGTCACTTGGCTTAAATCTGTGAACTTGTAAAAAGGTGAAGTGTAGCCTCAGCCTGTAATGAGTCATGTTGAGATTGTCTCAAAGCAGCATGCAATGCCATGTGCTCAGATTAAAATGAGCACTGCATGCTGAGCCATGGAGTGCCAGGCACTTAACTACCCTGATCTGTCTACTTTATTGATTTGTTTTTTCCTTTTAAGGTTGGTTGCCTGGTTCATGTGAGTTTGTGTTGTGCTCTGGCTGTCCTCAGAGCTTTAAATCTATCCTGTGTTATGGCTACTAGTGACTGAAACTAGGACAGTTCGAAGTTTCCCTGGAAGAAGAGATTGATGCTTCTTCAATGCAGCAGTTTTGGGGAGAAGGGACATTCTTCCAAAAATTCCTAGTCTTTCTGCAGGTACTGTTCTGTACCTTTGTACTATTCTGGCAGCATGAGGAGCGTGTTTTCCTCTTGAATCCTAAACTAGGGTGGTTGGCAGTATTCTTGTCAAACTTAACCTTCTGCAGGTATTCTTTACCTGGACTCAAGAAAAGGCTAATCTGATTCTTGATCATCACTCCCTCAAAACCAGGACTGATTTACTTTTAATCTTACTTACAGCAATAACTCTGCTTCTTCATGGAATTGTGTAATATGTGGCCTGTCAGATGAACTGCTAAACACTTAAGATCTGTCTTAGATTAATAAGAGACATACCTCCCAGCACATTGTTTTGCTATTTGAGTGTGTCAATGTCTTGGCTTTGCTCTCCAGGTAGGAGAAAGATTGCATTGGTATCTATCCCAAACAGATCAATAAATTGTCATGGATCAAGTCTCACTATTAGAATAGAATCATAGAATGGTTTGAGTTGGAAAGGAACTGAAGATCATCTAGTTCCAACCCCCTTCCATGGGCAGGGACACCTCCCAGTAGACCAGGTTGCTCAAGGCCTGTCTATTAATCTGTTCTTGTTGAGCAATATAACCTAGTGAAGAGATACAAAGAGAAACAAAAATACAGCCTATCAAAAATACTTTCTTCAAGTAAAAACTATGAAATCAGGTTCCTGTGGGATACTGTTTAAGTACCAATATGTGGTGCACACCTTACAGGCACAGTGGTAGTCAAAAGACACACACACATAAAGCCATTAATGGGCTTTATAGTGTCAACCCCGTATGTTCAGAGAAGTGGCAAGTTAACAGTAGCTCACAGTGGGGTTAGTTACCTGTGTGCAGTTCAACTATACAGTTCTTATCAGTGGATTATTCTTAAAGTCCCTTTTAAACCTGAGTTCATAGGTACCCCAGGATATAACAAAATATTAATGTTCAGCATAAAAAGAGGTATTTTGCTTATAATGGAGGAAAGATTAGAAAGAGAGCAAAACAAACGCAGGCCACTGTTGCCTTTGCTTATGCTAGTGATCCTTAAACTAAGAATTTCCGTGGCTTCATCAGAAACAGATTTCAGAAGTGTGTTGTGTGCAGGGGGCCAAGTATTAGTCATTCGATATTCATAGCATGCATTATGCTGTGATCTGCTGTGGGTGAGTGTTTATCGTTAAGGAATTAATGAGTAACTATTTTCTTATCTGACAGTACAAAAAAAATCTGGCACATAGGAGATGTCACTGAGGACAAGCCGTTGCCTTCAGAACTTACATGTGCTTGTTTCTCTTGCCTTCTTTCCCTTTTTCCCCAAAGCAAACAAACAACCAGAATCTAGCTGTCCTTGAGGCACAGGCTGAAACTGAGACTGGAGTTCTAATTACCTTCCTCCTCTATATGTGGGACCAGGGTCCCCTGAAAGAGACATTTTCCAGTCTCTTTTATCCACTGACAGGACTGTAAAGTTCAAATATAGGTGTCAGTTTTGGGACTGGCACTGTTCAACATGTTTGTCAGCAACACGAGCAATGGGATTGATGCGCCCTCAGCAAGTTTGTGGATGACACCAAGCTGTGTGGTGCAGTTGACATGCTGGAGGGAAGGGATGCCATCCAGAGGGACCTGGACAGGCTTGAGAGGTGGGACTGTGCAGACCTCATGAAGTTCCACAAAGCGAAGTACAAGGTCCTCCACCTGGGTCAGGACAATCCCAAGCACAAATACATGTTGGGCAGAGATTGAGAGCAGCCCTGATGAGAAGGACTTGGGGGTGTTAGTCGGTGAAAAGCTCAACATGACTTGGCAGTGTGCTCTTGCAGCCCAGAAAACAAGTGTGTCCTGGGCTGCATCCCCAAAGCATGAGCAGTAGGTTGAGAAGGAGGATTCTCCCCCTCTGCTCCACTCTTGTGAGACCCCCACTGCAGTCCTTGCATCCAGCTCTGGAGCAACAACACAAGAGGGACATGGAGCTGTTGGAGCAAGTCCAGAGGAGGACATCCGGAGATGCTGCGAGGGCTGGAGCAGCTCTGCTCTGGAGCCAGGCTGAGAGGGCTGGGCTGGGTCAGCCTGGAGAAGGGTCTGGGGAGACCTTAGCAGCCTTCCAGTATCTAAAGGGGACCTACAGGGAATCTGGAGTCTGACTTTTTACAAGCGCGTGCAGTGGCAGGACAAGGGGGGGATGGCCTTAACCTGAAAGAGAGGAGATTTAGATATTAGGAAAAAATTCTTCCCTGTGAGGGTGCTGAGGCGCTGGCACAGGGTGCCTGGAGAAGCTGTGGCTGCCCCATCCCTGGCAGTGTTCAAGGCCAGGTTGGACACAGGGGCTTGGAGAAACCTGCTCTAGTGAAAGGTGCCCTTGCCCGTGGCAGGGGGTTGCAACTAGTTTAAGGTCCCTTCCAACCCAAACCATTTTAAGATTCTATTTTAGGCCCATAGAACAAGCTTTGCTTCTACATGCATGTCATAAAAACCAAACAAGCTCCTATTTTATTGGATCTTGAGGAAGGAAGAGAGTGAAAGCTTTAGGTAGTCAATCTCTTTGATTTTGCCCTCCCTGTTTTTAACTATGGAAGAGGTGTTGGGAGGGTGGGTTGACATTTTCTACTCTGTTATCAAGTAGCCTACTGAATTCTTCAAGATGTTTAGCATGCATGTTTCCTATTAAACTACATCATGTTCTAATTTAAATAGATTTGGCTTCTTCTTTAAATTTTTTCCCATGTTTTATTTATCACTGCTTTATATTTCATAAGGAGAGTTTGTGTGTCTGTTCATCAGGGACTGGTGTGTTACGCAATGGTGAGGTATTTCACTTAGTATGAACAAGAAATCTGGTTATGTATTGTTGGCATTTGTACATTTTGAAAGGTTTAATCAGAACTGCTGTAATGAGACAAATAGGTAATCTTTAAATCTGTAGCTAAGCCAATTTAAAGGCATCTTTTGGCTACAAATTAGATTTAAAAACTATTTCCCTGTGAGTGAGAACAGTTGTTTTACTAAATAATCCTCTTAATTGAAAACCTGTCGTTGGAATAAATAATAAAAAAGAACCAACTCTTGTATTCTTCCTTTTGTGTGCCTGAGTCTTTGACCACATAAATCATAATCCTATTTGCTATGCATCAAACCAAAGCTTGTTATGTAGCACGCTCTTCTTACTGCTCGATTTTGAGCATGCCCCTCATTATCTTTGAAGAAGTGCCACTGACCTCTCATCTAAGGGAGGAATTTAGAGAAGAGGTAGGAATCTATGAAAATGAACTTCTAAAATACTTTATATTGCTTTTCCTTATTTGTTTTCTATACTTAGCTTTTATTTTTCAGTTAACAGAATGTCCTGGTCTTTGAAAATGTTTATTTTTGTCCTGTAACTTCCAGTGTTGCAAAGGAGAATTTATATTAAAGGAAAAGCTAAAAATGAACATTGTTTCTGTGTGGGGAGAAAACACATCAAAACTTAGTCTGAATTTTGGGTACTACACTCATCCTTCTCTGCCATTACTCATGTTGGTACTTAACTTGAAATACTTGACCATCAGGGACTGTAGTGATAGGACAAGGGGTAATGGGTTTAAACTGAAACAGGGGAAGTTCGGGTTAGATACAAGGAAGAAGTTCTTCACTGTGAGGGTGCTGAGGCGCTGGCACAGGTTGTCCAAAGAAGTGGTAAATGCTCCATCCCTGGCAGTGTTCAAGGCCAGGCTGGACAGAGCCTTGGTAACATGGTCTAGTGGAAGGTGTCCCTGCTCATGGCAGGAGGGTTGGAACTAGATGATCTTAAGGTCCTTTCCAACCCAAACCATTCTATAATTCTATGACCAGAGAAGGAACTTACTATCTTAGAATAACTTCTTGTTATCTGTTCTTCATTATTCCAGAATAGTAGCTATGATGATATGTGGGTAGTGGATATGTTTTTTTAGTGATTTATTCAGGATATTACAACTGTAAAAGGTACTGGAGGTACACGTGTGTTACTGTTCTGGAGCCTGGTCATGCCTTGTTGAGATCAGCAGTGATGCTTTTGGGTTTAGAGAGAGCAAGACTGACTGCTGGGTGGACTGTTGGGCTTTTCGAGTCTGTGACAAGGCTACAGACAATTTTATGCTGCTGCAGATACAACTTGCCCATCTGTTTTGTATCTTTCTTGGGTCCTATAGTGCACAGTGAATACTAGGACTTGTGTATTTCTCTTCGGTTAAATATGGACCCATCAAACATTCACAGGTCAGTATTGCATAACCGGGTAATTGTAATTAGGAGCTTTTCTTCTCCAGTTACTTCTCTGCTCCACTTGTCTCTTTGTTGATAATTTTTCACTACAAATGAACTGATACCTCTGTGGTTACATATTCTTTTATGCTTATGTGTGCAGAAAGCATCAATTTTTCTTTGGTATTGCTTCTGGAGCACAGTGCTGTCTTGCAGCAGTTATGGCTTGTGACCTTTCTGTAATGTTTTTGGTGATAATCCTGTTCAGCCATAAGTACTTTGCAGTTTCTTGCCTTCAGAGCTCAATCATGGGATTCATTTTGAAGTAAAAATATGTGTTTTTTCCAGGAAAACAGTAAGAAAAGGAATGCATGAATTTTAGAGCTGCATCTTAATAGAACAGTGTTCATTTATAATTAAGGTGAGCAGAGCAGCACTAGCTGCTAAAGATAGGTCTCGTCTCTAGTTACTGCTCATCCTATTGCTTTTAATACTCATCTCAAAATAACTGGCATGGATTTTTTTTTCCCCTTAACAAATGTTTTGCAGTCAAATATCTGGTCGTATGTGACTGGAATAATATGGTTGCTTTTAATGGCTCACAAGATCTTTAGGAAATTATCATGTTTGCCTTGAAACATCAAGGTAATTCGGGTATGCAGTGTTTTAACATCGCCATGAAAGTCATACCTCATGTTTTAGATGTTGTTTGAAGGACGGTCTCTCAAAGAGCACTTGCCCATAACACTCCCCTGGCTTGTTAATGTCATATTGCAGTGAAGTCACCATGGTGCAGAAAGTAAGACAGTTCTACTAATTTGGCCCAAATTTTGATGACTGAGATCCCAGGGTTCTGGTAGGTGAGTTCATTCGTTCCAGACTATTCTTGTGAACTCTGGTGAGTTATATTGCACGTGACATGAAGCAGCAGACAAGACCTGATCTATGAAAGTGACAATATGCTGGGCTTCAGTTTAATTTCTATAATGGATAATTCTACATCTGAAGTGTCACTCAAGCTGTGAGCACCCCTAAAGTTTTCACATGACCAAAGAGCAGCGTTGTTATGCATTTTCATGTGTAAGATGGTAAGGTACCAACCCCTTTGACTCGAGTCTCTCTGCATCTGTGTAAGCAGTGACTAGCAAAAAAGAAGACAGCTTATTGATATCCTGCTCCAGAAATGTCTGTAGATGAGACCTTTTGTGAGCATGCAGAGATTAAAGCCTATTTCCATTAAGATCAGTGACATGTCATTCATGCTATTAAAAAAGAGAACTGCCTTTACTCAGTTTCACTGTGGGGAATACCAGTTTTGAGCTTGCATCAAAAAAGTATGGAGTTAACTCCTGTTATCAGGTTGGTTTCAGTCTGTTCTGTGCTTTGACAATTTGGGTATTAGTCTGACTTCCATCTGTATTAAGTAGAGTTCTCTCTTTGCATTGTTTAAATGCAAAGGGGCACATCATTTAAGTGACACTCATCTCCAGATAACTTGCATTTTGTGTAACCTAATGCAAGTCACTGACTGCAGCAATAGTCACTTGACTTTTGTAATCATTCAAGAGAAATCCAGCTCTGCTTATTCCAAGTGGTATGAAAAATAGCAGTACATAAATTTTAAATGACTTGACTTTTAATTTTGAGGCATTATTCTGCTGTCATGATTTCTAAGTGTGTTCCAAAAAATTTAAGGAAATTAGTTTGTCTCTTCATAAGATGTTAGGAGCCAGTGATTCCTTACTCCTATTATGTTGGAACATAGATGGTAGAGTTAGGAATGCTGTGTTTCACAAGCTCTGCACTGACAAAGAAAGAAGGAAAAGTCAGGAAAAACTTTGTGCTGACCCAAGACACTTGGAGATAATTTTACTTTTGATTTCTAATGCTGTTGATGACACCAGATCATCCATCTTAAGTTGGTATATAGGAATCAAACAGTGACAATATTTAGTGAGGCCTCATTCTCTCTGCCAGATGTACCACAAGACACAAAGAGCTGCAGTGGCAGTTCATTTAGAGTTCTAAAACAATCAATGCCCTCTTTAATGGCGAAGTTTGATTACTTTTAAGACCTTCATTAAGGTACAGCACTTCCATGTGATACATTGAGGATGCTGTTTGCTCATCTTTCCTCTTTTCCATACTTTTCATGTTTCTTTCCTTGCTTTAGGTCAGCAGCTTTCAGTGTAAGGGTCTGGAGTCACCTAAATTGACAGAAGTTTGCTCTTAATCAAACAAAGAAAAAACCCCATGTAGTACCAGAAAAATGTATATAAATATATGTAATATATGTAATTGTGGAAGTTCATGATTGCTTCCAGGTGTGACTTTTTTGAGAAATGTGGCAATATAAAGTATGGTTCAGAATAAATGTTACCCCTTCTTCAGTATCAGTTACTGCATCATTTCTCCTTCCTACTATTTCTCCTTCCTTGCTACAGATGTCAACGCTGGGTGTTTCTTTCCTTACGTGAAGTGGCTTTCAACTTAAGAGTTTGGAATCATGCAATTCCTAAACAAGAATTGAAGTCTGACTTTTTGTTTGGGGTTTTTTAGCCCTACCAACTGCAGTAGGAACCACAGCTTGGATGACATTTGAGAAGGGTACTGAAAATCAAAAAGATGGTTAATATTAGGTGGGATGAATGGTCTAGCAGATCTTTTCTGTATTTAAAATGCATGTTGTGCTAGTCCTGTACAAGTGCATTCACATTGGCCCCAAAAAATTACAAACCAGAACAATGTGAGAAATAGAGACCTTTAATATACAACACTGTGTTCTGCTTTTAATCTCCAAGGTCTCAGTTTAGAGCCTGTATTTGTCTTTTCCCTCTAGTGGATTTGCTTAATAATTTAGGACACTGGCACAGGGTGCCCAGAGAAGCTGTGGCTGCCCCATCCCTGGCAGTGTTCAAGGCCAGGTTGGACACAGGGGCTTGGAGCAACCTACTCTAGTGGAAGGTGTCCCTGCCTGTGGCAGGGGGTTGGAACTGGATGAGCTTGAAGGTCCCTTCCAACCCAAACCATTCTATGGTTCTATTCTCTTTCTTTCCCTCCCGATTTCTACATTAACCTGACACAATCAGACTAGTTGTTTGCGTTATTCCATCACTTGAATGAAGACCCACATGCTTGTTTTGTGTCATCTCTATAGCATCTTTGTTTCACTGCCTGGAACATAGTAATCAGGTCTCATAATCAGAGGGTAGGGTAGACTCTGATCTACTTCTCTGTTTCTTAGTTTTGCAGAATCAATAGGAAAAGTGGCAACATCAAGCTGCTCTCAGAAAATTGAATGAGCACGAAAGTGCTCCTTCTGTAATAAGTTTTCAGGATGGAGTAAGCTGAATTGATCAAGTATTACGAAGTAATTTTAGGACTTCAAGTTTTGTAGCTGCAATATCACTGCGTGGGGACTTCACACCTCAAATTTACATGTGCTTATTTAGATAACCAGAATATATGTGCAATGTTAGTAATACATAGCTGACCATGGGGTGGCAGTCGCTTCTGTCCTTCACACAGCTACGGTGCTCTACGTATTGCAGTGATACAACTCCTGTTCTACAGCCAGTGAATGTGCTTGGAGTCTGGGCCTGTGCTGCTTCCTTGCTGGACTCGCACTCTTCCCTGCTGGTCTTCAGGCATCTGACTGATGGAAGCTGTGAAGTTCGTTCTTGCAAGTCTTTCAGTGCCACCAGCTTCATGCTATGCTCATCACAGATCTTCCCCTGGTTTTTCAACCAGCTTTTTTTTTCCTCTCCAGTGACGACAGACAACTGAAAGCAGCAATTTGAAAAAATGAGGCCACTTAGGTTTCTATATATAGCAGCTCTCAGATCCCAAGAAAGCCGGTGCTCATCAAGTCTGGTTTTGGCTGCCAGTGTTTCTAAATTAATATTAACAGAGTTCCTCTTAAGTAGAATTTTAAGTGTCGTCGTGTTTGTGGGTTATTTTTCCTTCTGCTTTTTCCTCTCTTTTTGGTGGTTTTATTTCAATTAAAAGCAGTCATCTCTTTTTCAGCCCCTTTGCTTTTGTTCTTTACACAAATGATGAGTTGACCTTCAGCAAAGGGAGTTGTGGTCATCGCTTTACTGAGAAGCACCTGACTTGCATCAAAATCAGGCTGGTCTGGTGGTGGGCAGGGGGACTAGTTTCAGCTTGAGGGTTCTGTGCACACCATTTCTCCTAAATTAAACATGAGGATGTCCATATATTGAAGTGATTTTTTTGTTTATTTTAATGAAACCAATTAATTTTTTATTGACAGCATGGAGGAAGTGGGGGATTAAAGAAAGAGTCGATGACTGATAGAGTAGGAAAGGCAGAGCATAACTTCTAACTCAGAAGAGTGTATGAAGTTAACTGCTTCTGGTTTACATATTTACTTGTAATATAACATCGTTTGACTTCTTTTCTGTACGGCAGAAAAGGTAGGGCAAGAAATAGTTTCCTCAGAGGGTTTATGATTATAGGTTTTTTGATTTTTGGTGACACCATCACACTCCCAGAAAATACTGTTCTGTTTCTCCTCCAAAGATGCCACCTGAGCATTCACAGATGCAAAAGTAGAGAGCATACAGCAGGAAGTTCAGGTTAGCTATAAGGAGGAAGTTCTTTACTGTGAGGGTGCTGAGGCACTGGAACAAGTTGCCCAGAGAAGTGGTAAATGCTCCATCCCTGGCAGTGTTCAAGGCCAGGTTGGACAGAGCCTGGGGTGACATGGTCTAGGGTGAGGTGTCCCTGCCCCTATGGCAGGGGGTTGGAACTGCATGATTTTAAGGTCCTTTCCAATGCAAACTATTTTGTGATTCAATGAAAGCTATGGTTTCACTTTGCTGAGAAGGGGTGTGGACCAGGCTATCCTTACACGAGAGTTATAACCATTCTCTTATCCTGCTGGCCTGATAAGAGTAAGACTTAAAAGTATTCTTTTGTAACACAGGATCACTGCGTGGAGAAGAAAGGAGTCACTGATCTTATTTCTTCACATTCTCATATTTTATGCTGCCAGTTGAAAAAAATAATGCTTTTCATATGCATGGAGAAATACAATTTGCATTCATGAGGGTAGAATGGGGAACATACTTGAGAATCTTGCATTTAATTTAAGCTTTCTTTGATTCACTGTGTGCTTCTTAATTCATTTGTGTATGTATGCTATTTTCACTCACAAGTGATTGGAAGAAAGGTTTGATAGCAGCAGCTGTATACACAGAATATGTTTTTCTCTGTGGGGACAGGCTTCCCATGTGATAAGAGGCAGGTACCCTGGTCCATGTCTCAGCCCCGTAGCTGTACAGTGGGATTTGGGGCAGCCTCTCCACATACGGAGAATCCTGTCTCTTACCTCTGCAGCTCTGGGGGTCAGCCAGGGCAGCAGCTCTCTGAACCTCTCATGCCCTGGAAGACTGGCACATAATTATTGTTACAAGATCCTGGATCTTTAGTTAAAATGTATTTTGGATCAAAAATATTGCCACGAAGTTGCAGGTGGTTACCCTTGAAACTCTCTGAAAGCTTAACAGTATCTCACTGAAGGATGCTCAAAGGCTTGTGTTGCAAGTTTGCACTTTTGGGGTTTTTTATCTGCTCATTAGTGGCTCTGCATTTGGCTTTGTCCAGTGTTATTCCTAGATCTTTGCATTTGGTGGAACCTGACTGCAAAATTATAGATGTTACATTTTCAGCTGAATAAACTGGGTTTTGGCACAGATTAATACTTGTAGCTTTTGTCTGTCTACTTAATGAGCTAGTCTTACCTACATACTGTCTGTTGCTGGCACAGAAGGTCAGAGCCTGGCAATCCCATGTGAGTCTGCCCTGGCCCTTTTTCTTGTGCATGGGAGCATTATGGTGTCTAAGGGAAGTTCATATGGCAGGCAACCCCCACATGTGGTGCATTGTCACTAAAAATATGTCTTGGGAATGCTCATTGGAGTGGCTACCAGCACACAGTCATTTCTTATGTACTGTGTAACCTTCCCTCAAAAGATAACTGTCTCTTCTTTCATTAGCAGTTCATTGTGTATACCTAATAACATAGATTCCTGTAACTGTTTTGGGTGATCTGCTTTGCCAAGAGGCACATCAGCTCTTTAATGACTGGATGAAGTCTGTGATACCTTCTAGAATTATTCTGTTAATCCATACATAGAGCACTAGAAGACTGTAGCTTCTGCAGTACCGCTTCTGTGCTTGTATCCAGGAGGAGCAGTCTTACATAGCCTATCAGTGAATTTCTCTCTTTCAGGCCACTGTCACGGGAAGAATCCAGATGGCAGTCACGACAAAGAGAAATACTTTGAAGACCACTATGAGTCAGTTACTGCAGTGGCAGAAGGACACTCTGAGGGAGGTACAGAAGATCCAGAAGTCCTTACTCAGAGTTCAGCAAGGGATCCCTCCTTCTTGAGACTGGAGAGTAAGTCAACCTTACAAAATCAATGCTGGCAAATGAATTGGGTTCCAGATTTTTCAGTAGAGCTGTCTTCCTTCCTCCAAGAAGCTACATTTCCCCCTCGTCTGGCTGTAAAGCGATAAATAACCCTTAAAACCAGTTTTATTCTGCTCACTGTTGTTCTTTTCCAAGCTTAACATCAAAATGCATTCAATAAAACAAATAAAATAAGGTTTAGACATTTTCCAAGCTAAAGGATGTAGGTTTTTGCAAGAGTCTACAAACAGAGGTTGGTTGTACGTCAGTGAATTCTGTGTCAGCTGTGCCGGACAGAAGGGAATAAAACCAGTGTCTATGGTTAAGGTAGAGAGAGCTTTACTCAGTGTTTAATGCATATATATAGAGAAGACACTACCTGTTTACTCCCTCAAGCAGGCAGAATTCTGGTTTGGAAAGGAAACTGATGAAAGTGGTTTAGAGACACTGATTTTGAAGCCACAGATGATGCTTATTTGTAACAGGGGAATCTGCATTCTCCAGCCCCCCTCTCCATTTGAAGCATGCGGTGAGCAGTCAGTGATACTTGGTTCGTGCAAGTGGAAGAGTCAGCTCACAGAAAAAAGATCTTTTCTTATCTGATTTTTGGAAGTACCAGGAGAGAATGTTTGAAGTTTTTATGGTATTTCCTCTTAGACACAGTCACTGCAGAAAGCAATGGTTCAGAAGGGATGGAGGGTTTAGAAGATGATCAGATGTCTGAAGAGATGCTGGCTTTGGTGGATGAGTTTGAAAATTCTTGGCCTCAGGAAGCTTTTGAAGGGGCACTGGAGGTGAAAGGTCGTCGAATGGACTTGCAGGGAATCCGGGTCCTAAAGAAGGGATCTCAGGACGGACTGGCTAGCTCCTGTTTTGGAGACTGTGGTGATGATGATGATGAAGCTGAATGGGTAAGTTTGAATGAGTTTACTTAAGTCTTGTATCAACTTACTATTGTGGAGGAGAGAAAGATGAGGACAGGTCAGAGGGTTTAACACTGGAATATATATAGGAACTACCCTATGGGCCTAAAAGAGCTGGTTCATGGCCTCTGTGAAATGAATGAGTAGTTTCAGTCCATCTTCTAAAGGAAGGGCCTCTGCATCACTAAACCTGACATTAAAAGTCTTGGTTTCATCAGAAGCAAGAGCTTAGGTGTTAAATGATGCTGGGTGCCCTCAAACTTCTTGCTCACAGTTGCAAAGGAGGAAAGTTTCTAAGCAAAAGTTCTAGCTAGCATGAGAAAATGAAATTCCTGTTACGATCACATTGCAAACAAAATACATAATGAAAAATGCCTTTCAGTTCTGAACAGGTAGATCGGTTTTCTCCTGTGTTGGAGATTTGGAGTTGTGTACTTTTTTTGCATAGTACGATGCAGTGAAAGTGGGATGGAGAGAGAGAAAGATCTCATCTTTAACATCTTTGAAATTGAATCTTTGGGCTAAAACAAGTAGTGTACTGGAGCTGACAATGTTCATGGTGTTTCATACTGTTAACCTTGCTAATACTGTTCTCTTGGCAGATCACTTTTCAGGTCAAACGCTTAAAGAAACCAAAAGCTGAAAGCTTGGATCTCCAGGAGCCAGTTGGGAGACATGGGGAAGAAGGGACTAATGGAGACAATGAAAACTTCTACCAAGCTGCCCTGGAGATCAGTGGACCAAAGATACCTTCTCCTGGACCAATAGGTAACCTGCTGATTCTAGATAAAGCAACTCATTTGCAGCTTTTGTATTAGTATGGTTTATTTCCTCTGCAGCTTTTATATTACACTGGTTTATTACCATAAGTATGTGTCACAAAGACTATGTAGTGAAATACGCCTTCTGGATGAATTCTCTTCCATCTACACCTGTAGCATGAAGTGCAGCATAACTTTGTCTCCTGAATGAAAACTTTCTAGTTAATTCCCAGATCTTCAGGGGATGAGGTGATAGGAGTGGAAAATGAAAGAGGTAGCTATAGAAGTAGTAAAGCAGAGAGGGGGTGAGCAGGCAGAGAAGTTAGTTTGTTAGATGAGACACGCCTCTTGAGGGACAAATGCAGGATGAGAGCTTGAATTGATTACTGACTAAACATAAGACACAACTCAAAAACAAAACACAGAAAGCTTGATCTAATAAAAACAAAATACATCTTAAAAATTAAGTGTTCTGTTGTAATTGGTTTGGTGATGATAGAAGAGAAAACTTAGAGCCTGTCTTCCAAAAGGCTCAAGCTCCAGAAGAGTAGAGTTTTGCAGCAACATAGATGAGGAGGTTTGGAAAGAGAGGTGGAGCTTCTGCTAGTTGAGTAAGAGGAATTGGAGAGTAGTCTATTTATCAGGTGCAAGCTGGTTCCACTGCTGCATTCAGGTGGACAGAAATCATCAGCACATGATTGCATGGGATGAAATTTAATGTTGCTGGAACCTAATGAGGCCAAAGAGGAGAACCAAAGTAATTGGCCCTTGTACATTTTGTCTTACGTTAATTTCAGTGGAGCTAAAATCTTAATGTCATAAGGCTGAGAAGTAAGCAAAGGTGTGTTCTCCAGTACGTTTTAGTCCTTGACGATTTGATGACCTGGAAAGTGATTTCACATTTTGAAGGCTTTTACGTTAAATCTTTAACAAGCTCCTTTTTTAGCAACTGTCAAATGTAAGTTATGGAATGAAATATATAAACAGGGGAGAGGAATTACATGAAAACGAACCATCATTTGTGAGCACACACTTGTCCTTTCCTCAGTGTATCTTCTCTCCCTCTGAGCTACTTTTGTGGCTTAATTACATAGCATCCCTCAGTTGTAAAGCAGTTATCTTCCTAACACTCCTGTGAGGCAGACTCTGCTGGCATCCTTTTTGAATTACATTGGAGGGCACCTGGGTTGTTCCTCACAGAACAGGGAAATGATGGTAGCTGTCCTGTGTTTGACTACTGAACTGTCTCTGTGTAGCATTTCCATACCTCTTACTATCTTTTGCTGTTTGTGCAGATCAGAACTCACAAGCAGATAGATCACAGTGGTGGTGATAAGAACTGATCATTCCCCTCTGAAGTTCCCAGTGTTTCTCAAAGCTAATTTTCCTTTAATCAGAATACTTTATGAAAGACATGGTCTTACAGACTTACTCATTACTTTACAAAATTATGGTGAAGCACTTTACTACGCCTTGGATGGGAAATAGGATTTGCATCCAAATGGGCAAAATTTCAGGTAACTAGAAATAACTATTGAAATACTGTCTACATAGCTGGTGCAATAGACTGGCACGTTGTTAAACTTGGCTTCCCACTGTGCAAATTTACGTCTACAATGAGTTTCCCTTACATTTCAAACAGTTGGATGTTTCTCAAATGAGAGGAAAATGTTTCCTAACAGTTAACACAAGCTGGATTCCTAGGACTTGGTACAGTATCCACCAAATGTAAGGGAAAGATTGCAGTAGGATTTTGTTCAAATGTAAAGATTAGGTTCTTGTCTCTCCCAGTGATCTATTTGTTAATGTAAAGCAAGTTATTTAACCTTTCCCTGCCTTGGTTAACTTCTCTACAGAACGGGAGGACTGAAGTGTAGTTGCCTAATAGTTTCAGAAGTGTTGCTATCTTGAGTGTAATAATGCAGAAAAAGCCACTGTCTGTCTTAATATTCATTGAAAAGAAATGGCAGTATTTTTCACCTGGGGTTGTCAGAAGATGGAGCAATCAGCTTTTATTAGTTTTTACCATAGCTGTAGAACATAAATGATGACTCAGTTATGAACCTTCTTTAAGGACATTTAAGTAAAGACATTGCCTGTAAACAAGAGTGGCAAATGTTCTTAATCTGTAGCTGTTGAAAAAGTGTAATGAAATGATATTTAAACCTCCACCTCCTAATCTGTCTTGTGTAGGATCCAGTCCTGTCTTTGGATCCCACCAGTTCCAGTCAGTCCATTTAGGTTCAGGAATGTTCCTAAAGAAATCTGACTGCAGGACCATGACTTTTATACCATAGGGAATGTATCCACTGCTGTATTTTGTAAATCACTGTAGTGAAGTAGAATGTCCTTCTGCTTCCAGACAGTTTCTTCTCTATATATTTTTTTCCTTTCTTAAGGAAAAAGACGTGACTATCGTAGCCTTGGCTGGCCAAGTCCTGATGAATGCCTGAAACTCCGTAGGGTAGAGCTTACAACTGTAGCCAGCACATGGCTTGCTGTTTCTGCTAAAAACATTGAGTAAGTATCTTGTATATGAACCTTCAATAAGCTACTCCCACAAAGCAAGACACTTATATGGCCATCAGTGTGCATAAACTGAAGACTTTAGTATTCTTTAAAGTAAGAAAGAACTGCCAGGATTTCGAAGAAGTTTGGAAACGTGGTATTTCATCAATAGACTTGCAAAGGAAAGTGGAAGTACAGACAAAAAATCCAGTTTCTCTTACTTCTGGAGCTACTCAAATGATACTCTGCCAGGTTCTGGGCAATTTACACTCACTAGAGAACTTTGTAATGACTCTTCTGTTTTCTTCTTCTGACTGATTCAGCTTGTTTTATGACCTTTGTAGCATTACAGAGCACATTGATTTTGCCACACAGCTGCAAGAACCAGCCATGGAACCCCTCTGTAACCCAAATCTACCAGCCAGCATGCACACTTTGGACCACTTACAAGGTGTCTCTAGTCGGGCCAGTTTGCATTACACTGGAGAAAGTCAACTGAAAGAGGTATGTCAGAGTTGAAGGCTGTCACACAAAAATGGCCATACCATGGCAGATTCAAGGTGCATTTAGCTCAGTGCCCTGTCTCCAAAAGTGACCTTCAGTGTGTGAATGCCTGGATAAAACCAAAACCAGTGCAGGCTGAAAGCTGTATTTTCCCAGTCATCTATGATCTGGCCTCAGGGAAATCCTGAAACACTGTTTGTGTCTTTATAAGTCTTGATGGATGAACTAGTGGAAGAAAAGTCCAACTGAGCATACATAAAACTTCCAGTATTCTTAGTATTCAGTGCCATGGAGTTATAATACAGTGTGATAATACAGATAAGATTAACTCAAGATACACAGGGATGTTTAAGTTGGGACAGGTTACAGTATTTGTAAAAGGCTGGGGAAATAAGCAACCAACAAGTGAGGGACATCTCTTACCACGTTCCAGCATCTGAGCACTTGTTCTTCCTCTTCCACAGGTGCTACAGAATCTTGGCAAAGACCAGTACTCCCCGCAGTCATTAGAACAAGTTGGTACTCGAATAGCCAAAGCTTTGGAAAAGGTATGTGTGAATGAGAAAAATGAGAAATCTGGGCTTGCTGCTCATGACTGACGTAGTGGTCAATCCAGTCCTGAACCATTTGTCTGAAATCCCAGTCAAGCAATGTATTAGTACTTGGACTAGGGATTTGTGTCTATTCAGAAGCTGTAATGCTCTCACAGGTATTTTGTTGAGCTATATCCTGTGCTTAAACTGTCAAGTGTTTTGCATAGCTCTCTAGTAAAAGTTAAGCTTGTTAAATTTCCTGGGGTTTCCAGCCCTGTAGTGAGCAGTATGTGAATATATATTAAACTATTGCAATGGTTCTCAGCCATCCTCTTTCTTTCTTTCTATGCTGCATTGACTTGGAGCTTGTGCAAAGTTTCAGCTATCCCGTCACGCTCCTGGCATGCAGTGGTCAGACAGCTTTTACTTTTTACTTCCTTTTACCTTATGCAGTGTTGGGCTGAAGTGTCAGATGTGTTCAGGTAGAGGTATGACACCATGTGCAAGACTACACTGCCTGTGCTCTCCAGAGAAAGCCCAGCTTCCAAGTTAGGTTAAGGCTGTTAAGGACCTCAGCTGAGGGCCTTGGGAGGAGATGATCAGAGACACAATTTTCTCAGGATCTACAAGGTAGATAAGGGTATGGGGATTGTTGTTATATGTTTACAGGTAGTGGGGAGGATATGCCAAGCTACTATAGAAAAGAGCGCTCAGCCAAAACCATTTGGCGCCCTTAGCCTGTTCTACTAAAAGCCATCCGAGGATCTTACTATGCTTTGAAACTAAAGCATGTATTTATCATTCTCAAAAAGTAAAGATATTATGCTCATGTTACAGGACTTAGTTTCTTTGTACTTCAGATGTATACTAACCGTTTCTCTTACGTGCTACAGTTCCCCCTGCAGACAGCAAGCTTTATCCAAATAAGCTGAAAATGTAGTGCTGAGAGCAGAAAAGGCGTTCTCAGTAGAGCTAGCTGTGTTGGAAATGCCATACAGTTCCTGTGTCTACCAGTCTCATTCAGTATTCACAAGAGCTAATCAAACAAATCAAGATGGCTACTTATCTAATTGCATATGTGAGCATAAACATTCATTTACTGTATCTGAGTCCACAGAATTCAAGCACATAGTATTTTCCTTTCTAACACGTGACACGGGAGTCAGCCAGCTTGAGGCACCAAACTTAATCAGCTAATCTTGTCAGGCTTCTGCTCTGAGCTGCATCCCAGAGCATCCTTCCTTTTCCCAGAGAGAAAGGGGAAAAGAGAGCCCAATCAGCTAACTTAGCTGAATTTGTTGCTTTATGTTGGGTAATGTGTATACACATCTAGATGCTTAGTATCAGACAGCTGGTTAGAAGCTGTTGTGGCTGCTGAAACTTTTGTTGCTGTTTAAAGCTATTTAGCTGCTATTCCTTTCTTAAGAAAATGATGTTACACTTTGAATCTCAATCATTTGGCAATCTCATTTACCTGGCTATTGCATATATGCTGTTAGATAAGAAACTCTTTGCTGCTTTGAAATAGTTTAATGCTGTTTTTAAGTCTAACACCCTCTACCTCAATAGATCAAATAAATTGGAAGAGTCAAAGACAGGAAGACTTCACTACAGGTGTTTACACAACTGGTTTTTGTGTTCTTCTTTTGCCAGAATCAGACTTCTTGGGTCCTCTCTAGCATGGCAGCTCTTTACTGGAGAGTGAAAGGCCAAGGAAAGAAGGCAATTGATTGCTTACGGCAAGCACTGCACTATGCACCCCATCACATGAAGGTGTGTATGCATGTGCCCACTACTCAGATGAAACTATGTTTTGCTTGTCACTATAAGGCTTTCACAAACTACTGTTAAGACCAATATTGTGTGTATCAGTTTCTGTAATGTATTAAATATGAGCTGGTTGTGGTGAAGACTTAACGACTTTCACCACATATTCAGTGTGGACTGTCTCTTCTGAAAAATAATGAGAAGGAAAAGGACAACTGCAAGAGAAGTTCTGTGGAATTTCCTGCTTGTCAGTGGGTTTGACACCATTCTGGGCAATGCAGGCTTGAACTTCCCCTTGTTATGTAGGACTTGGAATCTTCATCAGCCTTTGACTGGACAAGTCTTCTAAGATGTGGGGAATATATTTTCTGGTTATGCTTTCAAAGAGGGAGGAGGTGATATCTAAAGGAATAACTTAAATGCTTAAATCTTAAGTATTTCAGCTGTGAATCTCAGCTGGACACTAGTGCCTGACTTTGTGCTTTCCTCCACAAAAAGCAGTACTTTGGACATAATCTTCTGGTTAATGTTTCAGTTGACTAAAGTGCTTTGCACCCTTCACCTTGCCACATGGTATGCTGAACATTACAACATCTTTTCTTCTGTGCCAGGATCCCCCTTTCAAACTCATAAATGCAATATTGGCTTCTCACTCAACATTGCAGATTTCACTTTGGGACCTGACCAGCAAAGTGGGGCAGCACTGTGAACTGTGTACTCCTTTTTTGAATCTTGTTCTTAAATCCTTCTCTGAAAATCAGGAGACAAAGTAATTTACACTCTCAGCATATCATTAGGAGGATTTAGCCATTAACAGTAGAAATGCCTCAACTAAGAAGTTCACATTCCCACTGCATGTCCTATGTCTCCTATAATTCTGTCTCTTGGCACTTGTCCTTTTAGAACAAAGTTGGAACCAAGATCTAACACAAGAAGCTATTGCTTATTTTCCAGACTTTCTATGGAACTGGGAATGGTTCCTCAGAAATGGAGCCCTTTGCTGTGTGACTTGTAAGGGTCAGTGCATGGATTGGAAACTACATGATGGCAAGATCATGGTTTAGTAATATTGTTTTCTAGAAATGTGATATAATGTTCCTTGGGACTGGCTGACTCCAAATTTGTGCCTTGGTTGTGCCCTCCATACTGAAGCTGCCTCCAGAGAAAACCTTGGATCTTGTTTGTAAAGATCCAGCTGCAGCTTGAACTCAGTGAGAGTTAGCACTGAATTAACAGCTATTTACAACTTTGTTTCATCCTCCTCTGTGATTTTATGCACTCTGGCTACTCTCTCTTGCCTTTTCTCATGTAAATAAAAGGTAATTAATTTTCCTGTGGGCTTCTTTTGGGATTGTGACTTCCATAAGATCTGCTTTGCAAACATGAATGACTTATCCACCAAAGGTACTCCTTGCCTTGTGGAGGTCAAGGAGGCAGGGATCAAATACATCCAGAATTGTTTATTGTCCTGTTGAGGGCACCTAAGACTTGCTCTTCCACAGTATTTTGTCCTTTGAAGCCCAGCTCTCAGAGGATCTGTTATGGCTGCCAGGGCTCAATAGTTTTGTCAGTCAGACAAGGTCACAGTCTGGAAATCCAGGAAATAAAAACCATACCATCAGTGACTAGCTGGGAAAATGTATTTCTAACTCGTACCCAGCATCATATAGGAATTCTGTGGCAGAGGCAGGATAAAAAAACCTGTGTCAGCTGCAAACCCTCTTTTCACTTCCCTGCTGTCCCCTTTTGTTCATATTCCTTCCCTTTTTATGCAAGAGCTGAAGAAATGTGGTCAAGCTAAACAGCTTCTCTTGTCTCTTGAGGATGCATCTTATCTTTGGGGAGAAAACTAGTGTAAGATCATCTGAAATAATGCACATCCTAGGACATTTAAGTGAGTTAGTTTTGTGAGTTACCTGTGTCACAGTAGCGTTTGTCACTATTGTGAGCAGATGTGTGTAGGTGAGGTTTTCTTCTTCATAACCCAAGTCCAAATGCCCTTTCATAGTAGAATAAACCTGGCTCATCACTTTCAAAGTCACCAGATAGTGAAGTGGGTAGTAACCAAGTGAGAGTGGCCAAGTGGTGGAGTCTTCCGCTTGTCTTGCTGATCCTGAGACAGTTTCAGTGCAAAGAACCTCACTGCTTATCACTTGCTCTTCTCTTCCAGGATGTACCACTCATCAGCCTAGCAAACATCTTCCACAACGCAAAACTCTGGAATGATGCCATCATTGTGGCTACCATGGCAGTGGAAATAGCACCACACTTTGTGGTTAATCATTTCACGCTGGCAAATGTTTACGTAGCAATGGTGAGTGTGCTGTCACCCACTTACATCTGTCTTTGGTACAGTATATAGATATGAAAGATACTAATCTTATTCTCATAAATAATTTTGAAGGAGCAGCATTCAAGAAATTGGGGTAGGATCAACAAGGAAAAATATTTTTTGAATGACAGAACTCTTATTACTCATTTTACTCTTATTAATCATTTAACACTTGAAGGCAAACATTTCTATAAGCTGGCTTCAGAATGCTGTCTGCAAAGCTTTAAGACCATAGTAAACAGTTGGTAATTTGGGTTGGCTGCCTGTATAAACACAGGGTATTTTTATAATACTGAAAATTAATGATAAATTGGGTCTCTATCCTGAAGAGCTTTGCTTAGCACAATAAAAACCCGGTTCACTGTTACGGTGACCAAACACAAGGCAAGTTTAATTTCAACATCTGGATTATCAATGCCCAAAATGATGTACAAATTAAACTCATATTTCTTCATACTGTCTATATATTCTAATCTGCAATTTAGTTTTCAGTGCTTACTCTGAACACAAAATGTTTGTTCCTTTTATGGATGCTGAGTTGGTTCTTGTGTTTTTCATCCTCATCATTAACAGGGCCAGTATATTTGAAGGGTAAAAGAGGCACGGTTAAACTGAGACATAGTTGATATATATGTCTGTGTCAAAAGTGTTTTCAATTACATGTTACTAAGTATCCCTGCCAGTTTTCATCACTTGTCACAGATTTGTCTTTAATGTTTTACTCCCGCGGTTGAGGGGATCACAGAGATAACAGGGCAAGTTGGGCAGGTAATCATGTATTATGGCTATCAGGGCTGAGTTGAAATGCACAGTGCTGTCAAACACACAGTGGAAGCAAACTGAAGCAAGGCATGACTTTTTCTATTAAGGTGTTCTGACAATTGCTTGAAAAAAGTTAAGTAGAAGTTTGATGCTTGACTTGCCAATATCCTTTTCAAGTTAGCACAGTGCCTAAGGATAACTTCTTTTTCCCTGGGTCTAAGAGTTTTCTCAATGAAGCCCCATATTCATTATAAGAAATGACTGTAGCAACAAGACAAAATTTATCTTCTGGATTAAATTCTACTAACATAAAGACAAGTTAGTTTATTTACATCATTTTTAACCTGCTGCATTTGAGAGCTGACTGACCAACAGATTGTAGATGTCATGTTAATTAATAGTATGGCATTGTAGAGCCCAACATTCCTTTATCTGCAAAACTTCTCAGTGAACTGTCTTACAAAGGGGAAACAGTTGGCTGTGTTAAGGACTGAGAACTTGGGATGGATGCTATTGAAACTATTGATGTCAGAACCTATAGGAACATCATAGTAGTATCAGATCACAGCAAATGTAAATGATTACATCTAAAAATGGAAAGATCTTATTGTTGTATTCATTGCTGTCTGTCAGTGCTCCCACAAACTAATATGGGATTTCTATGTAATTCTATATTGAAACTGTATTAAAATACACTTTTTGAAAGAGCAAGACTTTACAACCCTGAGTGATTTAGTCAGCGTTTATAATGTTGCTAGAAATTAATATTATCTCTACTGTACGAATAAATTCACTGAGATAAGGAACTTAAGAGAACAAAACCAGTGCTGAAAGTGACTGAAAAACCCAAAAATGCATTGGGTCTTTTCCTCTCTTGTTTTTCCTTTTCATATACTGTTGCATGTTAGTGTGCTTTCCTAATTAATAAAAAAGCAGGATGAGATAGATTTCAACTATATAAAAATAGATGTTATTATAGCATGATGCTCCTTACTACCATTCTGGAGTCCAGTTTCTCAATTGAAATTGTCTAGCTATTATATGCTTTTTAAGGTTTTTAAGGCTTTTAAGCAAAGTCGATGGTTTTGCATTGTCCATTAATTTAAACCCTTGATCTGTGTAAGTTCTGACTGAAACCTGTTTAAAGAGTGACTTTTACACTTTAAAAGGAAATGGTGAGAACATTGAATGCTCAGCAGTGATTTGACTCCCTTCCATGGATTCCAGAGAATTGGGCCATTAACCCAAGAAAATAACAGTTATTTGGGGGCAAGGGAAGAACCACAGGTTCAGTTGCTTTTGTGCATACCATACTCAACTACTGATGACAGGAAAGGAGAAGAAAGTGTGTTTGGTGTTTTTAGAATCTGACTCCTTGCAATCTCCTTTCTTTCTTTACAGGAAGAGTTTGAAAAGGCAATGAAATGGTATGAATCAACACTAAAACTTCAGCCGGAGTTTGCCCCAGCAAAGAATCGAATCCACACTATTCAGTGTCATTTAATCCTGAAGAAAGAGCGACGGTCTCCTTAGAGATCAGCATCTTTCTCTTGGTTTTTTACACAAATGTCATTACTCTCTATTCTGCTTTTGAGTGTGCTGAGAGAAATTGAGGAATCAAAATTTTTAACAAGACTTATAAAAAGAGATGGGATTTGGATCAAGGGTTCCTTTTTTTTTGTTGTTGTTGTTGTTTTTCTCAAATATAAGAACATCTTTGGAAAATATATTTCACAGACCATAATTTGAAAACATCCGTGTAAATAATTAAACCAAGAAACTTCCATGAGCCCATGACCACCTGTACCAGGACCCTGGCACTGTTAGTTTTTCCTTAATGCTCATATTGGCATCAGCATCCAAAGTAACCTGCTTCATGTCTTACAGTTGATCTCAATGGAAATGCAAAGCACACACCCATACCAAATAGTAAGAAGAGATAATCAGCAGTTTATCCATGTGAAACTCATGCTTTGTCCTGTCTTGTTCACTCCATACCACATATCACCTGCTTTTTTGGAAGGAGAGGGACAGGATTTTAAATGTTTGTAAAAAAAAAAACAAACAACCCAAAACATTAGGAACATCAAGTATTTTTGGAATTGTTTATTTCTGTTGGTGGCTGAGGAGGAGGGAACAGTAGGACACTGAAATCCAAGTGGTTTTTCATCTTCCTTGCAGAAAAGAGAATTGGTAAAAATCCCAATAAGATGTTCTATGTTTGTCTGTGTATTCATAGCCCTCTGCCTCCCCAAGTGGCTGATTCACTAATTCTTTGCTGACTATATTTCTAGCTGTTTAAGAATAAGGTGCAAGTTTATGCTCACGCTGAGCTATACTTTGAGCTCCCGAGGAGGAGGAGGAGGGAGGCGGTGTCAAGGTATCATCAGCAAATAAGTCAGGTGGAAGAGTTCCAAATCGGTTCTGTGTGTGGTTGGTGGAAGACATGATTCTCCAGACATCAGTGATGAAACAACAAGGGCACATATTTGAAATCAAATAAATTGTTTACGAACAAATCCCAGCTTCTCCTCCAGTGTGTTCCATGCGCCGGTTGCAAGAGTCTAGGCTTGGGGATCCTCAGGAGCAGACAGAGCTGGGGAGGTAGGAAAGCCTTTAACATTCCTGATTAGACAGTGATTTTCTGTCTGTTGTGGAAAATTCCCTGCACCTCTGTGCCAGATTCCTTTTCCATGGCAGAAGGAATTAGGGAAAGTTAACTCAATCAGCTGCTGCCATGTAACTTGCCCTCCAGCTTTTTGTGTTAAACACACTGCCTAGTGAATCCTTTTAAAGAACTAACAATGTTTATGAACTTCCAATCTTTCCCTTCTTTCAGGGTTGCAAATTAAGACCAAGTGTGGCAGCAGTAGAAACTACGACATCAACAGAGTTTTTTTCAATACTGTAACTTTTTACTTTGGAAAAGGATCCTGAATGTTTTTCTATATAATTGAAGATGAGCAGTTGGAATGCAAATTTTACCTCTCTTTTATTGCAAGTAATTTTTGTTCATCTAAAAAGCCTGACAGAGGTATGAGCAAGTGCTACCGTTGGGTAGGTTTTTATTAAAAATGGGGGAATGTGATAAATTTTTGTCAACAGAGCCAACAGTGTGTCAAATTTTATTCCCTTCCCAAGGCTACTTGAAGGCTGGATGTTGTTGACTGGAGACAGGCGTAGCTGTATCTGTGTTAACTCTAAGAGAAAGATCACTTTCTGGAAGGTCTGACGCACCACCGCTAGGATCATGGACTGGGATAGTGAATTGCAGAGATTTCTTATATTAGAGGTGTGGGAGGGGCAACTGGCAAGGTGGGTACAAGGAAATGGAAAGAAGTTTCATATGAGCTGGGAGAAAGAAGAGCAAAGGCTTTTCCTTGAAGTAAAGCAATGTGCAGAGTGGCTGCTTTTATTCAGTTTTGTTAACTGAGCTGCTTGACTTTCGTAGTGGTTGATAAATACTTTGGAGTCACTTAAATATGTTTGGTAAATCTTCCGTTTCTTGTACTAGTTTCAAAATGTAATATGCAAAAACTCCTCTTGGTACCAAGGATCCACCTTACTATTTGGTTTCCTAATGTATCATGGGGTCAAATCAAGGGATTGCCACATGCTCAACTCTTCTACTACATCTGTCTTGCTGATGATGGGAAATACCATGATGGGAAATACCAGGATTTAAGTGAACAGTAAGGCTGGTCCTTAAGAACCTAAAGCAGCAATATGCAGAGCACAGATGGTCATCCTTGGCTTTGACTAAAGATGGAATTAAAATAGACCATTTTTGGATCACCAGGGGTTATGCTCATAGACAGCACTGACGAGTGCTTAAAATGAGCTGTTAATACTCATGTTGGTTTACATCTTGCTTACTGCAGTATTCATGTGTTTCTTATTAGGCAATGCAGCAAGGTGCACTGCATGCAAAGAGCAGGGAAACTATGTTTATGTGCATGACCATACCATAGGTTGGTATTGCCACCAAGAGCTGCTCTTGCTCTCTTTGTTTCTCCAGAGAACTTGCACCTTACAAATGGTTCTTGAAAACTGCAGTAAATTGAGTTCATGTAATTTTTGTTCCTGAATCTTCGTGAAGTACTTCAAGGGAGTGTGTACTGCCTTAACTCTCATAAAATTTGTATGTACAGCTCTTCCTTTGCTACTTGGCTGCTGTATGCTGCATCTGCCATGCAACTAATGTTAAAATAGCTTCCCTCTTCACTGTATTTTCAGAAGTTTTAGGTAATTCCTCTTTATTTATGTACTGCATAAACAGTACGTAAAACTGAAGCAAAGCAGCAAAGAGATCTACTTGAGAGCATAAACTCGACCTAATGCTTGCAATAGAGTGTATGTCTAAAGATCTCACCCACTGATGAATCTACTGGGGAACTCTGGCCCCTGCCCTTGGAGAAGGTGAATGGAAGACTTCCCTTTCTCATCTCCATGTCTTCAACCCTCTGTATAAATGTGAAGAGTGGTGTGTTTGAGTGGTTTGGCTGTGTTCAAATGATAAAAGTCCTTATGCTGAGCTGATGAACAGAAGACAAGTTGGGCAGCGTGTTGAAAGGGAGGATGGTGAGTTTTATGGAGCAAAGGTGCAATTCCCTGTGGGATGAGCTATCTGTTTAAGGATGACATTCATCTCCTTCCATTTAAGATATTTTAAATAAGCTAAGGTACTTGTCTAGGCTCTATCTTCAGTAAATGGAAAGGATTATTACCTTGAGAGGGTGATCCCCTCCCTGCTGTACAGCGTGTTTGAACTGTCTGCTCCTTTCCATTGACTGTTGAGGTACTTTTGACCAACTGAACTTCAATATGACTTTTAATAATGAGACTTAGTAACTCATTTCCTGTTGACTGGCTCTGCTACATATATGGCCAAAGTAGTCTCATTTAGGGATGACATAACCATAGGTAAATGGCAAAATCTTGTATTTTCCAAAAAGGGTTGTTTTCCTTAGAAATGAAGTATAAATGGGGAAAAAAGTCTCAATGCATATAGCATCATGCTCCTGACATGCAGGGGCTTCTGGGGGCAAAAACTAGGGGAAGAAAATCAGTCAACTTTTGTCTGTGGAGTGGTGGCTTAGATTCACCATTGGTGGAATACTTGTACTGGTCAGGGCTGCATCCATGCCATACAAAAATGAAACCCCAGAATACCACATCAGCATCTGATGTGACCGTAGCATCACATTCAAACCACAGGTTTTACAATGCAGGGGAGGCTGGGATCTTAATTTCCATCGCTTGTGGACTCCTTGCATCACCTATGATGGCCACTTTTCATAACAGACTGAAAACACTAACCAGAAAAGTTTTCTGATGGAGCTCACAACCACCTTTCCCACTCTCTAACCCTTCCTCCTTCCCTCCTACAAGAAAAGGGTTAAAAACAAACAACCCTCCCATAACCTCTTTGTATGTATTAGCTCTATTGCAGCACTGTGATGCTTTTGCTCCCTGTGATTTCTGGTAGCTGCCATGGACTTGTCTGGCCAGCAATTTAGGACCTCCTGGACTTAGACCTGCTTCATGAAGAGTAACGTTCCTCCCGTTGTTGCTGTCCTCCTGTATGACTTCAGGCAAGGCATTTCCCCTCCTCGCTGTACCTCTCTTCCTCCCACACGTTGTCTGATGTCTTTCTAGAGCATATGGGGGATTTTGGAGCTGGAATCATTGCTGTTTATGTCTTTGTAGGAGAAACAGTTGTAGTGCCAGAGAATACAAATAGTAGCAACGCGAATTAAAAACAACTGTGTGGAGACCTATGGAGCAGGGAATATGAAGGGTTTAATAGTCCCTGAATCAGCACTGAAAGAGTGAAAATGCTTTAGGGGAACTTCCCTTGGCATTCAGAAAAATGCAAGCTCCTTCTCTTCTCCAGAGCTACTGGATGGGTGGTGTTCCCATCCCAAGCATCACTTAGAGGTGTCCTTCTGGAGTGCTACAGATTGCCTTGATGCCTTAAAGGACCAACTGGCCATGTTTGGGTCAATGAGACTCGTGAAATAAATGTCCCTATGTGGCTCTGCCACTTGTGGGATTGCTTTTGTTGATCCTTTTTCCCCCTCTCAATTTGCTGAACACACACAGGTGTGCCAGTGATTCAAACAAAGCAAGTGGGTCTATAAGCACTGAAGCTTATGAAGCTTTCATATCAACCTGTGGTCTTCTTGCTGAGTCTGATGGCTGGTCATCTGCGAGAGCCAACAGAAGGGTGTCCTGCAAATGACTACCAGGACAGGACAAGCAGCTTAAAGGCAATTTGGTTTTACTATTATTTTATGGGAATCTCTATATTCCTAGCATAAAACGTTAAGAAAGTCTAACTTTAAGGGAGAAGGTTCTCATACTTAAATCCTTTCTCATTTTTAAGTATTGAAAAGCTCAGGATTGGTTAGGAACAGTGTTTTGATAAGGCCGACTGCTTAAAAAGGCAGCTCCTTGAACTTCAGCAGCTGTTGATTTCTTTTAACCTTTTAAACCTGATGCTCTGTTTCAGGGTTCCAGAGCAAAAACAATAGTAACCGAGTTCAGTAGTCCCAGAGGAGGTGCAATCACAGTGCCACAGAAGGATCAGTTTCCAATACAGATGAGTGTGAGTTGGCTTTGTGGTATTTATAATCCAGGGGCATTGTCTTAAGGCAGGTGTTTTGATTTGTTTTCTCTTTAATCCACTTTCAGGCTGCTCCTTCCATGTTCAGCCCTTCAGAATCAGGTTATTACTCATCTAACAGAGTTTTGCTGTTTCTGGCAGGCAGGTGTTCCATAGAAGGGCATATCTCTGCTCTGAAGGGTGCACAGCCCCACACATCAGCCCACAGTAGATTTCCAGTGGTTACAGACTTCGTGGAGCTCATTCCATGGTCAGAATCAGACGGTTGCTCTCTCAAACCATCTGGCTCCAGCCCTTCCACAGTGACACCACTGCTGGTGTTAAAATCCACGTCTCTGAGCAGACTGCTTGGTCAATTCAAGCAGTTATTGTTTTAGTACAATTTAATGGGAAACTTTCAACCTGAATTTTTGGCTGTTTTTTGATCTTAATCCAAACTTTTTTCTCTCTGTATTGTCTAATTCTAGTGTTTTTTTAAAAAGTAAGTTATTTCCCAGTGCTGCAGGTGTTACAGGTCACAGTGTGACAGCTTGAGGTTCCACTGTGTCTTATGAGTGCCTTTTGCTGCCTTGTCTTGTGATCTGTATGCTGAGGAGCAAAGAAGTAGTATTTAAAAGTCATTAAGAGACATGAACCTGTGGGCAGATGCAATCCAAACAATACAAATGGATGGACGAAGCCAGTTTTATCCAACTGCCAGGCTGGGAGCTAAGGTAGGAAACCATGTTCTTCAGGAAAAGGGAAAAGAAACCAGGCTTTAGTGGTGAGACTCTCAGAGGAGGGAGAGAAAGCTCTAGGTGAAAGCAGGGAAGCCAAGGGTCCTGCTTTTGTAGCATTAGAGACTGTTTCTGACTGCGGGGCCAGATGAGGTAAAAAGGACAAAGAGGTGTCTTGAATGGATGATTTTTGCTGGTTGTCAGGGAAGGTCAGAGAAGAAGGGGGATGGATGAGAAGCCAGGAGTTGGTGCTGCAGACGGTGGTGCCATTGACACATAGTCCTCTGCATGTTCAGATGTGCTGTATGTCCTCACAGTCTTTGGAGGATGAGAGCTGCTCACCCCCCAGCCAGCACCAGTGTGGGTGCCAAGGGATGAGCATAAGCATGGAAACATCTCCTGGGTGATGGGACAAAAGCTGCCAGAGCATCTTCTCACCTCCCTGCGCTGAGGTTGGTCCCGGATCCTCAGGGCAGTGTGTCTGGGAGTGTTCTGCAACCACATCAGCACCTCCCCTGCTCCTCCCTACCACACCAACACCTCAGTGTGCTGCCATCCCTCCCTTTGGAAGCGGTTGTGTAATACTGTGGAGTTATCCTCTATGAGTTTGTCAGTCCATTTTCTAAACTATAGGCATTTTAGCATCTGTACGGTGAGGCCGTTACCTCTTGTCCAAGTAACAAGGGATGGGACAAGAGGAAACAGCCTCAAACTGCGCCATGGGAGGTTTAGATGGAGCTGAGGAACAATTCCTTGCCCAGAGGGTGCTCAGGCATTGGAACAGGCTGCCCAGGGCAGGGCTGGAGGCTCAGTCCCTGCAAGTGTTCATGAACCATGTAGTTCAGTGTCCGTTAGTGCCATGGGTTAGTGGTGTCCTTGGCACTGCTGGGGAATGGTTGGACTTGATGATCTTAAAGGTCTTTTCCAACCTGGTTGATTCTATGATTCTATGGTTGGGAGTTCCAATGTTAGTTTAATTTCAAATGAAGAAGTATCCATTTTGAACCTGCTAGTTTCGTGTGATGCTTCCTGCTTCTTGTATTAAAAAAGACCATGAACAGTTGTTGTCCTTCACCTTTTCCATTAGATGCTTATCTAAGACATGCCTTTTTGACTCAACCAAAGCCTGACGCTGGGTTTTAGCCTACTGACTTGTTTGGGAAGGTAGAACACTTGCTCAAAAGTGATTTTTCTTTAATAAGGAGACTGTACAGCGTCTGCTTTTTCTCTGACTTCACCTGGATTGCAGATACTGCTGGAAAAGAAAGGTCAGGATGTGATTCAGGTAAGTGATGTGTTAACACTGGGGTGGCCAAGCTACAGCCCACACTCCAGGTGCATCTTGTCACTCTTGCCCTCTTTCTCAGGGCCCTGCAAGGTGCAGTGAGGTCTGTGTCGGTGGCACAGGGACATGTTTGCCTCTGGGGACATCTGAGGAAGAGTTTTCTGTACAAGTGGATGGCATCATGGCATGTGTGTATGTCCCCAAGCAAAGATGGATGCACACATCGCATAACAAGAAGTACATGACACATGCCCTGCCTTGTCGAGTAACAGGAATAGGAGATCCCTTTGCTTTGGTGATCATGCCTCTGGCCAGACAAGCTCAGTGGGGTCACAAAACATGCTTTTTTAAAGACTTTGTACTAAAAAGGACATGTTGGACGGTGCTTGGAGCAACCTGCTCTAGTGGAAGGTGTCCCTGCCCATGGCAGGGGGTTGGAACTGGAGGACCTTTAAGGTCACCACACCAATGCCATTGCATACCAGCGTATGAATGCATGGGTGTACCACTATGGGAAACAACCCTGCTGTTGATTGTAACCACGAGGTATAAAATGAATCACCAGTTAATTTACTGAGCTGGTTCTATTAACTATTAGACTGCCACAATGAAAATTGGGCCTAAACACTTTGTAATCGGTGTTACCTGTTGGGTATAGTAGTGCCTTGCAGTCTTTTTCAGTGAACTGAGAGGTAAGTCGAATGACCTTCCAAACCCTAATTAACTCCTGATTTTCATCACAGGGCAATTTTAATTATTCAGAGCAACTTGATTGGCACATTGGGTTGTAAGGATTCTTATCCTCATCGGTGTAGGGCTTTCCTTTAGATTTCTATAGAGAAACCCCCCTTGCACCCATATACATGAGCCATCCTTAGCAGGAGCATCACTAACAACTCTTGAACAATTGGGTAGCTACAACGTGACTGAAGCCCTCTCCAGCTTTTCCAGCTCAGGCAGGAAGGAGAGCATTTCATCTGGAGCCCATCAGATCCATGCAGGTATCCTGACAAAGAGCCCCGTGTGTCCCCTTTCATACACAGGATATTCTCTGCTTTCGGAAGCACAGAGTGTTTCTTAGGAACTGCTTTCCCTAAAATGTTTCCAAGGCATTTTGACCAGAGGAGCAGACGATTGGGCAGGTGTTAGTGCATTCAAGGCTTTTTTTCCTTCAACTGGAGTACCTGCAGGAGTAAAAAAAGGGAGGAGGGGGAATCTGGGTGAGAGTTTCCTTAGAAACTGTTCAGAAGGGAAGCTGAGACAAACCCCTTCTGTGCTGATTGTAGTTTCAACTTTCCTTGGTGTGAGGTGAAGGAGTAGAGCCTGCCCATTACCTACATGAACCCAGGGACAGGGCTTTTATTTTCTTTCCATCTTTTTACTTCTTGGCTTATCCCTGAGCTTTTTCTGTTGCCTCTTTCTTCACTGAGTAGTAGTTGTACTTCTCTCACTCTGGATTCCATGTCCTATCACATCAGGTTACTGTGACTTGTCTGTTCAACATATCAACCCTTCAGGTTAGTGAAAAAGAACCTTGTTCAGGCTTTCTAGTACTCTCAGCGTGGCACCAGGAAGTTTGAGAGGGGAATGAGAACTGTGGGTAAATTCACAGTGTTACTTAAGAAGTTGGTATTCTTCACCACGGTGAATAAGGTGGAAATGAATTCATCCCTGTGACTCTTTCACTTCGAAGTGCTACCTGCAGCCCTTGGTTACCACCTCATTCCCTTGCTTGCACACTACTCCTGAGGTCTTCAGCAGAATGGATCCTGGCTGGCACAGCTTGGTTTGGGGGGGATACCAGTGAGTCTTCCTCTTGTTTATGTTCTTCTATTGTTTTAATCCTCCTAGGATCCTCCCTTATTGCAGCAAAGCGGTTTCTTAGGGCTGTGGTGACCAGCTTTAGCTCCCAGGCACCCACACTTCTCTGCACCCCACTTCCACATCACACAGCTCGACCACCTCTGCGAGCACAGCCCTGAGCAAATGAAGGAGACAGAGAAGGTTGGAGGAAGATGGGGCTCTGGAAAGCAACCAGGCAGTGGCAGCTGTCAGCCTCTGAGTGCTTCCCCTGTTCCTTACAGTCTCCTCCAGCCTCTTAGAGCTGCTGTGTGGGAGGAAAGAGCAGCACCAGCAGCTGGAGGAAGGTGGGAGGAGTGGGAGGAAGAAGAGGGAAGAGCACCTGGGGGCTGAGAGCCAGGCTCGCTGCCTGCTCCTTGTGCAGCCCCTCCAGCTGTGCTCTTCTCACCCACCCAGGAGCCGAAGGGGATGAGGAGCAGGTAGTGGTGTGAGCAGTGGCTTGTGGGGCAATCCCCCCACCTCCCTCACCGTGTTTCTGCCTTCCTCCATGCCAGGAAAAGAGCCATTACTGATACTGAACCGCCCCAGCACTGCCACTGCCTTGTTCCCTGTACCTGTAAGTTAATGAATGGGCAGCTGAAGCAAAGAAGTGTCTAAGGACAAAATTACTATAGCCTCCTCTCTGGACATATTTGGACTTGGATTGATGGTCTGTCCTACCAGAAGCAGGTAAGAATTGGCGCATCCCAGTACACCTGTCCTATCCCACAGACTGTCCCAGTATCTTCCCTGGGGAATCCATGTGGTGTGAGGGCCTCGCAGCTCTGTGTGGGTCTGGGAGCACCATGTTTCCCGAGTGCCCCCTCCTCGGCACCACGCTCTTGGTCTCCACTGACAGAATTGACTTTGGGGTCCCACTTGCT
>NW_009930592.1:44533-44756 GCF_000696875.1 Nestor notabilis
AACAACCCCGCCCCCTGCCCATCCAGGGAGGGAGCCGCGTTGAGCCCCTCCCCGCTGATTTTCGGCACCTCTGTCTGTCTGTCCCATGTGTTTCTCTCCCGGTCGGTTTTGCCCCTGGGGCAATGTACTGGGGTGTCCCTTTGGGGTAAACTCATCTCCTGGCCAGGACCTTTGAGGGGAGAGGGGGGGTTCGTGTCGCAGATGCCCCTCTCTGTCCCCGACC
>NW_009930593.1:0-2193 GCF_000696875.1 Nestor notabilis
CTGGTCTCCATCTGGACATTGAGCTGTTTACTGCAACTCTCTGCGTGCAGCCGTCCAGCCAGTTCTTTATCCACTGAGTGGTCCCTCTGTCAAAGTGATGTCTCTCCAATTTAGAGACAAGGATGTCATGTGGGACAGTGTTGAATGCTTTACACAAGTCTGGGTAGGTGATGTCAATTGCTCTGCCACTGTCCATCAGTTCTGTAGCCCCATCACAGAAGGCCAGCAAATTGGTCAGGCAAGATTTCCCCTTAGTGAAACCATGTTGGCTGTCACCAACCACCTCACTGTTTTTCATGTGGCTCATATTTTATACCATCACATGCGTCTCAAAATGAATGATGACCACTCTAAATGGTATTTATTCATACAATGATGATGCCATCCAAAATATGAAATAACTGTATTTTTTTAGATTTAAAAGGTACCTACTTTATTGTACAGATGTTAAAGCAACATTGTCAACACCAGGCATTAAAATATTAATAATTAAGCCCCCCAAGAATACATTCTATTTTCTTAATATGAAATTATAAACCTGTAACAAATATTCTTGTGCCTTTGACTTTTGTGGTTCTTATTATGTTTTGTTTCATAATTTTAGCTTTATATTTTAGAAATCTACATGTTACTATGATAGACAATATCTTTTAGATGATACAATGTAGCAAAGCAAAAAAAGAAAAAAAAGGAAATACTCCTATCTAATTGCATGGTTATAGAGGCAGAGGTTTGAAGAAAAGGGACATGAAATTCAGTAGAATCTGTAAGATCAGAAGGATAAAATGAAATAGCATAGAACTGAAGAGATAGAATTAAGCAAAGAATTTATAACATTTTACGTGTTCAATCTACAAATATTCTTTACTAGTCAAGTAATTTTAAAATTTTATCTTTCTAATGTTAAGAAAAAAAATACAAAAAGTCAAGTCCAAAACATGGATTAGTCAGATTAGTGAACACTATGAATGAAAACCTAGATTCCAAGTCTGCTACTACCATTAAAATCAAACCTCTGTATTAGATTAAAAATTAAGGAAGACAAAAATGAGACTTATTTTCTTACTCGACGATCAGCTAGTTGCATGTGTGAGAAGTCAAAGTTTTATCTGGTCTGTGTGAATGCTCAATCCCTGGCAGTGTTCAAGGCCAGGCTGGATGGATTCTTGGGTGACATGGTTTAGTGCGAGGTGTCCCTGTCCATGGCAGGGGGGTGGAACTAGATGATCTTAAGGTCCTTTCTAACCTTAACTATTCCATGATTCTAAATATTCTGGACTAAGATTCTGATGATCAAAAACCATGTAGATGAGGTCCTCAGTGACGTGGTTTAGTGGTGGTCTTGGTAGTCCTGGGGTAGTGGTTGGACTTGATTATCTTAAAGGTCTTTTCCAACCTAGTTGATTCTATAGTTTGCAGAAACATGACATTCTGAGTGAGGTACCCCGAAGTTTAGTTTTTGTGAACATTAGAGGACTAAACCTGAAATGTTTTACTAATCCATGGAAAAAGAAACAGATAACACAAATGGATATGGAAACAGATAGATAGTTAGATAGACAGACAGACAGACAGACATGTAGATACATGTATAACATATAAGGAATTCTCAGCTAATGCAAAGTCAGTGGCAGGGGCAATTGTGTGTAACTAAGGCAAAATTTTAATAACTTTTTTGACTAGGAATACTAAACGAAAAAAATAGAATTTGTTTGATGATGGCAGGCAAAATACCTCAGTAATTTTGTTTTTCTGTGACAATTATTTCCCTTCTGTTTTGCATACTTTTAGATAAAGAAAATGTTCCTCTGAATTAATGTGAGCAACTGCTGGATGGCAACCTAAATGGAATGAATAAAGAGAATAAACATTGTTTCTTCCCTAAGCTTTTTATGTGTGCATTGGTTGCCATAGGTGTTTGAGTTTTTTTAATAGGTTTATCAATAATTGTCCTAAAAAATCTTTTATCCTCTTTTAGTTTGCTTAAGCTGTTTATAGGATTTCATTTAATATGTTTGCTAGTAGAGTTTATTTAACTTAGAAATATGTAAGAGCTTGGACCTTTTTAATAAGATCTTTTTTTAAATACATGGGGTTTTTTTGTTTTTGGGTTTTTTTTGTATGACAGTTACTTGGCTGGCTGTTTCAGGATCTGCTGTATTCTTACCGTAAGTTTCTTTAATATAATATTTA
>NW_009930593.1:2224-4351 GCF_000696875.1 Nestor notabilis
TGCATTACATATTGCTATAAGCAGGTTATTTGTAAGCCAATGCTTTACTTTTTTCTTTTCCGGGCTTCTAATAAATGTGGTATTGTGGTATTCAGGAAAATTAACACCAGAGTTAGCAACAACTGTGAATTCATAAGGTAAGATCAGTTGATAAACTTGCAAAGTGCATAAGTGAAGAGATTCTGGCCAATTATTTCTTCAGAGGCTTTCATTTACTTTCCAGTCATGTTTCTTCAGCGTGTCAGGATGAGCTTAATTATGGATTTGTAGCATATGTCTATGAACATAGAGATAAGTTTTCACTGAAATATACTGTGCATACAAAGACAATACACTAAAAAAAACGTGTGGAAAAATGATTGTTGAAAATTAGTAGCTTGGGTGTTGAAGTTACAGCACTTGCTGTGTTATGTTGTAGACAATCGAAGTATGGGTCCACTGTACATAAAAAAAGAACTTTAAAATGAAATAGCTAGATTACCCATGTGAATTAAGTGAGCAGAATTTAGTTCATGCTGGGAAGGGACTTTCCGAAGTTTACAGAACTATGTGTCCATGAATACTCTGAGATTTGTTGATATTGCCTAAGGTCTGAAGATCAAACGTTCGCTGGATTTATGAAAGCACTTTTTATCATTTTCAAACAATTGCTTCTGTCCTGAGCTCAATGTCTTATGCTTAACTAAGACATATACACTAGAAAAGTTCAAAGTTTGATTAGGAGGCATCAGTAAATGGATGATACAGTGATATATTCTTTTAACAACACCTATTTTTAATTTGAAGTTGTTTGACTGCAAATTCCACCATTGGTTATCATTAGATGACCTTTCTAAGCAATCACCATTTGATTATAGAGCCAATTTTCACTGTGGAGGAAGCCTCAACTGACTGGAAATTCCATGACAAGTGTATTTGCAAGCATCAGATAGTAATGTCGAGCTCAGGTTAACTACATTCACCTTAGTTTATGAATACTGAACATTATGATTAATGTTCAGTATAATTTTAACCTAATGTTATTATGTCAGTAAAACTAATAATCAGATAGGAGATATATGGATCTATGTCCCCTTTCTTACACTGAGAGAATCTAGAAGCATGGTGAAGGCTTTTGAAGTATGGTCCCCTGGTAAATATTCTAAGTACGCTAAGGTTTTTGGAAAAACTCATGCCCAAACTTCCCCAGCTGTACAGAAGGATAGTAGGACAGATAAGTGGCTTAGCAATAAAGAATGGGTTATAAGCAGCAATTTTCTGTGTTAGATTTAGAGATTTATTCCAGAAGTGGACAAAGCTGAGTCTGGAAGGAGATAATTGACTAGTTAGGATGAAACCACACTATTAGAGCTTGGGTAGGAGTAGCATCCATGCCCACTTAATGAAAGTCTAATACTGAAATGATAGATTTTTTCATTAATCCATCTGTTGTCATACTTTATATTGTAGTCCATTACCATTTTTTTCAACTAGCTGGGTTTTGTGTAGAACTTTTGCAGAAATTTCGTTTGTCAATGCTGTGATATTTAAGATTCTGTGTTCTTGAAAGAATTTGAAAGCTGATGATAAAAATGGTTTTGTCCATGGCTGCTTTTCTACAGTGGTACACAGGGAATTTGTTGTTGTTGTTGTTGTTGCCATGAAAACTGAAACCCTACCTTTTATTCAGTAAAAGCTAGGACCTTTTGTTCAAAAAAAGCTAAATACTGCAAGCTCACAATAAAACTTAGCAGTTGGCAGGCATATAATCTACATATATTTTTACACTGTTAATAAAGGGTCCTTATTGTTTCAATAATAATGTCATACTCAGCAGTATGTTAGGCTTGGTTCTTAGTTATACTGACATAAGCTTATTATGGATGAGATCAAAGTCAATAAACTACCTATTTCATACAGTACTTCTTTGGTAATCATTGCCTTGTTTTATTCCCCACTTTCATACTGATTTATAGAAAAATAAAATCCACAAAAGCAAACTTGCTCGGCTTACATTAAAAAAAAAAATATCTTTTTTTGCTGTGGCTCTCTTATTGGGAATGATGTTAGTTAGCAGTCAGCTGTATTCAGTATAGATTCATACGATAATGTTACTTATAGAAATTAGTGTTCTTTATGCACTCCTGC
>NW_009930593.1:4382-12974 GCF_000696875.1 Nestor notabilis
AGATAGTTGAAAATGGAGAATAAAAATAGTCAGGAGAGACCAACGTAAGAGGATCAGAAGGACAGGGGACTGTGACAAACTGCTGGAGATTATACAGTAGCAAAGGTTAAGCATATGTGAAAGATTATAGGAAGACAACTAGAGTTCTGAGCAGAACGGAAAAATTTTAGGAAATAGACATTGTCACACAATTAACATTAAATTTTCAACATACGATGAAACGTGAGTGATCTGTAAGAGGTGCTAAAAGTTCCTCTGGACTTTATGGCCAACATTATGATTTCAGAGTATTAGAATTATGATTTTTGATCTATTGTATTAACAAGAATACAGAAGTCTTCTTTCACATGGTGACTGACACGAGACAGTTTTTAGGAGTTAAATTTGGGAATAGATCTTTCATTTTGCTTGGTTTCAGCAGCTAGACGGAGAAGGGAACATTAAATATAATGTTCAAGAGCACACCGCAGTATTTTCTGTAGTTCAGGGAAGCTGAATTACAGCAGAATGGAGAAAAGAGCTGAGGGGAGTTAGAGTTTGATCAGAATCCTCCCTTCTAATTTTGTTTATTGTGTTTACAACAAGGTTATAACTTGGACTGCTGCTGTGAATCTTCCTCTGGAAGCACTTACAATATCCCTAATATTAGTGTTGCTAAGTACATGTGAGTTAGATGGCTATCACAGTCCAAGAGAAAAGATGTGATCACTTGCTATAAGTTGCGTTTGTGGCCAAAGACTTCTACAGCCTAGGTCAGGACTCAAAAGATCACACAGAAGACTGGAAGGAAATAGTCTCATCTTACAGTTTTGAAATAACTCTTCTGAGTGAAATTTCTTTCAATGAAAGACACACATTTTAAAGCTTCTGTCATTCCTTCTTCTTCCAATGTTGCTTGAAATACATTCTGAAAAAAATTCAGGTATGTTATTGTAGCTGAATCATTTTCACAGACCTGCTATCCCATGACTCTTGAAAGATCACGTTGCTAGAGAAGGTGCTCAGAATTTATTGACATTTAGTCACTCACTATCTGGAGAGGAAAAAAATAACCTGATTGTAGCTACAATGGGTTACAAATGGGCCAATAGCACAGACAGGGTCCAGGTAATGTGTGATTAAGACTGCTTTAGAGAGATGTTAAAATATGTTAGCATATGAAAGAACCCTGTAGCAGTAACCTGAGGGACAAAAAGATATTATCTTTTGGAAGATAAATTTAATAAATTTCTCAATCTGTGCCACCTTTTCACAGAAGGAGACTAACATGCTACTGTCTACTCTAGGTCCCAGGAAGTTGAATTTTGGGGTGTGTATGTCATCTTTCTATTCTCAGTGATAGCAATTCTCCATTGGTGAATAATAAAGTCTTTCCTTGTACTGAGTATATTCCATATTTAAAGATTCTGAAACTTTTCAAGAAAAAGAATTTATATATTTTTCTGTTTTGTATTTAATGAATAAAAGCACAGAAATACCAATAACAATCCTAAATAGGAAAAAGTCCAGTGTAATAGGAAGCAAATACTCAGAAATATTAAAATGTAATTAAAAGTCATAAAATTGTACTATATGATTTATAAATAAGACAGTATAAATCAATTAAAAAAATTTAGATTAAAGAACTATTTAAGAAAAATGTTTGCAACATACATAGCATATCAAACATATTTTCTAACTTCTATTAAATTTCTGCTTAATAGATTCATAGAATACCAGGTTGGAAGAGACCTCAAGGATCATCTGGTCCCAAGTTTTTTGGCAAAAGCATGGTCTAGACAAGATGGCCGAGAACCCTGTCCAGCTGACTCTTAAAAGTGTTCAAAGTTGTGGAATCCACCACTTTCCTGGGGAGATTATTCCAATGGCTGATTGATCTCAGAGTGAAAAATTTTCCTCATGTTCAATTAGAATCTCCTTTTCCACAAAGCTGTTCCCCAGCTGAGTAGATCCCAGCCTGTGCTGCATTCCTGGATCATGTTTTGACAGGTGCAAGACCTTGCATTTGTCCTTGTTGAACTTCATAGGTTTCTTATTAGCTCACTCTTCCAGCCTGTCCTGCTCTTCCAGCAGGTTGATTCTACCTTCCAAAACATTCACTTCCCCACTCAGTTTGGTATCATCATCAAATTTCACTGGGGCATCCCTGGGGGATGCCACTGGTGACAGGTCACCAGTTTGAAAAGGAGCTATTAGTCACCACTTTCTGGGTGCAGCCAGTCAGCCAGTTCCCACCCACTGCACAGACCACTTGTCTAGACCATAACACATAAGTTTCTCTAAGGGCAGGCTGCGGGAAACCATATCGAAAGCCTTGGAGAAATACAGATAGACAATGTCTACTGCTCACCCTACATCAATGAAGCAAGTTACTTTGTTGTAGAAGGCAATCGGGTATGTCAAGCATGATTTGGCACTAGTGAACCCATACTGGCATTTCCTAATCATGGGCTTGATTTGACTTGCGATAGTCCCTAGGAGGATTCACTCAATAACTTTCCCCAGGACTGAGGTAAAACTGATGGGCCTATAATTTCTTGGATTTTCCTTTAAGCCCTTCTTGCAGATGGGGGTGATGCAGCCTTCTTCCAGTCTTCTGGGATGTCCCCTGGTCTCCAGGTCTTCTCAAAGATTATGGAAAGTGGCATCACAATGATGTCAGCCAGCTCTCTTAACACCCTCAGGTGGATATTGTCAAGGCCCGTTGATTTGTAGAGGTCAAGCTCCTATAATAGTTCACACACCAACTCTTCCTTCATGGATGGTGGGTCTGTATTTGGATCAACCTGGATTTTTCTTCCTAAGGCCTGAGGTCCAACTGCTGGTAAAGACAGAGGTGAAAAAAGTGCTGAGAACCTCTTTCTTTTCAGTGTTGCTGGTGACTAATTCACCTCTCCTAATTAACAGTGGGCCAATATTTTTCTTCTGTTTCTGCTTGTTGTTTACATACCTGAAGAACCTTTTCTTGTAGTTTTTGACATCTCTGGCCAATTTCAATTTGAGCTGAGATTTTGCTTTTCTAACTGTATCTCTGCACACCCTGGCAATGCCCTTGTAGTTCTCAATAGGTATTCATGCTCTTTTCCTTCTCTGTTAGCGCTTCCCTTTTGATTTCAAGCAGACTTCAAAACTCTCAGTTAAGACAAGGGAGTCTCTTGCTCTGCTTAGTTCTCTTACCTTTAAGAGATAAACTGCTTTTGTGCTTCCAGGAGAGCATTCTTGAAAAACTCCCAACACTCACTATCTTCTTTATCATCCATGGAAACCTCCCACAGAATGCCTCTCAACTGAGCTTTGAGCTAGTTGAAGTTTGTGCTTCTAAAATAGAAGGCAGGTGTCTGAAAAAAGAAAATATCTTTAATATGAATAGCATTTGATGAAGGTGCTAGAGCCATTAGATTCCACTGTGGCTAAGGTGCCTCAGCCATAAAATGGGAATAAGATACTTTGAAATCAAGGTCAGACGACAAGCCAGTTTTAACCTCCCATTTATTTGTAAGGAATCAATGACTACACTAATTAAAATATTTTCTGTATTTTAGAAGAAATGTCTAGGTTTCTCTAAATCCTATACACATAAACACCCATATAAGTACTGAGTCAGTGTACAGAAATAGATAACTACTGTTGACAAGGAATGAAAACTTAGCAAGGTGTAAAGTAACAGATATAGTAGGAATGCCTAGCAACCACAGACAGTGGAAGAAGCAACATCACATCCATATTATATGGTTGTTCTGAAGATGTAGATGTTGAAAGCCAGCCATAAGACTTTCTGCTCTTAAATCTCAAATCTCTTTCAGCAATGAGAATATCAGTTAAAACTTGCAATTCTAGTACTCAGTCTGTAAACACAGCTCTGAAGTGCAAAGGAAAATAGACAAGAAACATTTCATAAACTATGCAAAAATATAAATGTTTGGAGTATAAAATAAAAAATACTTTGAGCATAAAATAAAATACTCAATAATTTTTAAAATTACAGTCTTTTTCCCATTTATAACATTAGAAACATAATTAGCAAATCATCTTAGGAACAGCTATGCCATTATATCTCAATTGGGAAGTATTTTTATCTTTTTAGAATCATATAATTAGGACATAAGAATTTGAAAATATTTAGAAACTCAAAAGCCTTTTTAGTATACATTCCTTCTTGGCCTAATTCAGGTTAATAGCAAACACTGCTTTCAGTATAAAAGAATAGGTTTGCATTAGGCATTATTTATAAATTAGTACTTATGCATTTTCTATAAGCACAGATGATTATTTCACATGAAAACACCAAAAGAACAGCACAGTGCTCTCAATTAAACACTGACTCATTTACACCAAGAATCGGTACAATTTCAGTACTTCAAGCTGCTCATTATGGCTTAATTGCTGAAGTGGAAAAGAAAAGGTTAGCCCACTACAGTTACCAACATTTTCCTGGTACTGAATCTAGAAATTGGAATGGAAAATCTTTTCAAATGTCCTCCAATGGGCTTTTCATCAGGCCAGTTGGACAAAAGTTAGAAAGAGTTTTACAATTGCATAGGGGGATATTACAGTGACTCTCTCTACTCCAAAGCACTACTGATTAACCTTTTATTAAAAACTTTTTTATAAATTGAAACCTTCAATGACTCATGCTGTCATTACCACTAAAATCTGACAATTTTGGTAATAAAATGTGAGACTGGAATCTGGCTGACATTCCCTTAGTTTTTACTGCTTTAATAGTAAAAAAATGTTTTGACAGTGAAGTAGGCAAATATGACACACAAGGAAAAATGCTAGGAGCATATATAACAAATAAGAGTGGTATTTTTTTCCCTTTTACGTAATGGCTTTATTGACTGTAGTGGTAAGACAAAATCTAAGAATTATAATGGGCCACCTCATCTAGTGTAAATCAACATCACAAATCAAAGCTTGAATGAGGACATTGCAAGTTTGTTTTGAGGAGTGCTGGTATTTATCTATATCTAGAGAATTTGTTTATACCAGAATAACAGAAAAAAAGGAAAATAGGGACATTGGGCTGAAACCACTCTATATGACTGGAAATATTTCAATTTTCTATTTATACATTAGACCCAGCTGAATTCTATCCTGCTTCAGATAGCAAAGAGGTTGTAATTTCTTTATTTCCTAAGATACAGTTAAAGCAGTTTGACTTTCATAGAGTGAGTGGGTGCTAGAAACTTCTTGTAAGTAGAATCCTAAATCTTTTCTTACCCAGTCCTGTGTTCTTTAGGCATATGTAGGCCCTGAATAGATGTTTGCCCTGATGGCAAAATGAGTAAAATCTGAAGAAGTACTGTAATTGTAAAAGTAAAACCAAAGGAAAACATCTGAATGTTTTAGTTAAAAAGCGTAGTCTAATAGATAATATTTTGCATACCTTTTATAATAATTTTTTCCCAAGTTTTCTAATTCTGAAATAATAGTGAAGACAATTTGAAAAAATTTCTACAACACTCAAATATTAAATTTAAGCTGATTAAAAGAACTGGTTTCAGTTAATCACTTTAAAAACACTGTGTACATATATGTGACTAGACTTAATGATTTCAGAAAAAGTACCATTTTATCAAAGACTGCGGAGTAAATTGTGAAAGCCTGTGTAACAGAGTTTATTCGATTTGAAAGTGGAATTAATACAGAAATTCATACATAGCTAGCCAAACCCACTGGATTTTAAAAATTTTGATTCAGCTTTGTTGACTAATTACATATGCTGAAGAACTGATATATTATTCATACTGAAAGATGATTTTAGCAAAAAAAGAAACAGATCAAGGAATATAAAATTCTTCTTTGACAACAGATTAATTGAAAAAGAGGTATTACTTTCCTAAGGAGGAGATATTTTCAAACACAGAAATAGTTGGAAATTAATACAAATTAGCCATTTTTTTATCTGAGAATGAAAATATTCCAATAAATATTGATAAATTGTTTTCTAAACTTGATTTTTGACACTGAGATTTGTTTTGGAAAAAAAAACCAAAACAAAACAAAACCAAAACCCAACGTACAACCCAAGACCCACAGTAACAAAACTTCCAAAACTATCTATCTAATCTCTTGCTCTAACAGCTTTGTACTAAACCCTTTTTGTGTGGCTCTCTGGAAATCAATGCTCTGACCTCATTGAATTTTACCTCTACCTATGGATTTATTAAGTCATAAAAAAAGACGAATGCCATGCATTTTCACCTGTGTAAATATTGTTTTCTTTATTAAAAGACATAAGTACACTACCAAAAAGAAATATGAAAAACCTTAATGCTACCTGTCACAGGTAATTTTATTACAGTTCATAAGTTGCATAATATTGAAAATGTGAGAATATGAACACATTACACTTACTTGCTCAATAAACTCGTTTTCATCCTTTGAAATTACTGTATTCCTTCAATTTCATTAAGAGGAATTATAGCTCTCAGAAATAAATGAGGAAAGAAAGGACTGTAGCAGCAAGAGACAAACACTACAAATAACTACTGTAAAAATCAATAATGTTATGCTTATATCTTCATGGTAGCTAGAAAGGTGAAGAATGAAAAATATTTGGTACTTACATTTCTCAGGAAAAGACAGAAGACTGTAATGGTGTGTGAAAAATGCTCTTTCAGGAGAGAATTAGTCATACATTCCTTCTCTGCTTTCCTTTTTTTTTTTTTTATACTTGTATTTAATTACTGTGGATGTTTATTCTTTGAAAAGCAGTAACAGTTTGCCATCTTCATGGTAACTCTTTGCTTCAAAGAAACAGGAAAGCGGCTGAATTTTTTTTTTTTTTAAGATGGAGCCCAGTGTAACAGAGTTTGATAAGTAACAATGAAAACTGCTTCTGGTAATAATTATGATAGTTCCTTAAAGGTTTGATCCAAGTTTTCTTGATGTCTGTGTGAAAATCTGCACTAAGTCAGTGATGAGTTGCTGTAATGATTAATACTAATTTTATAACGGTGTTTCAAGGATTACAGTTTGGTCAAGGGACACACACTGACTAACAGCAGAAAAGAATTTCTGTTATAATAAAAAAGTCATTCTGGAGGAGAACGTGCCCACCAGCTACTGGTAGACACAATATGCTAGACAATATGCTAATGTTCAGGCATTACGAGAGACACAACCACTTTATATCTTGTCTGAAATTAGTTTCTGGAAAAAGAAGTATCACTGTCTTTGTATGTTAATCAGCTGTGTACAGTCCTGAAGTAATATATTTAAATTGTTTTATATAGATGTCAAGAACTGTAAAAATACTTGCAAGTAATATGTCTTTCAGAGCAAAACTCTGCATGTTCTGATTACTGTAATCCCATGCTGGCTGTTGTAGTTGCACTGAAAAACATGGATGAGCACAATGAATAATCCAATTCTCTTTACTACTAAATTTTTACTGTTATTCAGCTTATCTATCTCCACTGTGCCCTTAGTCATGCCAAAAAGCCTGTGTATGCCACTATCTTTGAAACATGCTGACATTTCTTAGAGCAATAAAAGCCTCTAGAAAGGGAACAGGAAGAATTTGTCATACATGTTATAAATTAAAAAAATAATTTTATGACGTAAATAATAAAAAGAATGCAGCAATAAGAAAAGCATAAACAGAATTAAGAAGGCTGCTACTGCTTAGCAGTAATCTGAACAAAGCAATAGAAAATTATGGGAACATAGCAACAAACAATATTGGAAGCTCTTATCTAGAAAAACTATTTTTGTATGTTCTAGTAAGGGAATATTCCTTCATAACTGTGATTAACCATCTAAATGTTAAAAAAGAAATATAGATATTGTGACCCAACAAATGGGTCTCAGTGTGGAATCACAGGAAAAGAAAAGCATGAAATAAGGAATATTTTTTAATAGAATAAAAACTTCCATATTAAAAGTGAAAAAGAAAGTAATTTAAAATTACCTGGTAAAAATCATGAAAGTGCCATTTGATGGTATTTATTATCAATATATCAATATTTTCATTTGGTAGGATTTATTATCTGTATAAGGACTTTTTGTAAGAGCAAGTAGTGATAGGACAAGGGGGAATTGCTTTAAACTGAAACTGGGGAGATTTAGATCAGATACTAGGAAGTCTTCACTGTGAGGGTAGTGAGACACTGGAACATCTTACCCAGAGAAGCTGTGGCTGCCCCTTCCCTGGAAGTGTTCAAGGCCAGGTTGGATGGGGCTTTGAGCAACCTGATCTAGTGGAAGGTGTCCCTGCCCCTGGCATTGGTGTTGGAACTAGATGGTCTTTAAGGTCCCTACGAACCCAAACCATTCTATGACACTATGTTTCTAATAAAATTTCTTTTAGAATAACCCTCCCTCTCTTGCTGTTTCCTTTCCTTTTCCTTTCCTTTCCTTTCCTTTCCTTTCCTTTCCTTTCCTTTCCTTTCCTTTCCTTTCCTTTCCTTTCCTTTCCTTTCCTTTCCTTTCCTTTCCTTTCCTTTCCTTTCCTTTCCTTTCCTTTCCTTTCCTTTCCTTTCCTTTCCTTTCCTTTCCTTTCCTTTCCTTTCCTTTCCTTTCCTTTCCTTTCCTTTCCTTTCCTTTCCTTTCCTTTCCTTTCCTTTCCTTTCCTTTCCTTTCCTT
>NW_009930593.1:13127-21539 GCF_000696875.1 Nestor notabilis
TGGAAGTGTTCAAGGCCAGGTTGGATGGGGCTTTGAGCAACCTGATCTAGTGGAAGGTGTCCCTGCCCCTGGCATTGGTGTTGGAACTAGATGGTCTTTAAGGTCCCTACGAACCCAAACCATTCTATGACACTATGTTTCTAATAAAATTTCTTTTAGAATAACCCTCCCTCTCTTGCTGTTTCCTTTCCTTTTCCTTTCCTTTCCTTTCCTTTCCTTTCCTTTCCTTTCCTTTCCTTTCCTTTCCTTTCCTTTCCTTTCCTCCTTTCTCTTTTCGCCCTATTCTCTCTCTATCTCTCTGTGTCTTTTATTGAAATAATTTTTTTATTCATGAATGGTAACTATGCACATATTAGAATACACAAAGAAGCACAAGTATACAGAGAGTTCTATTAGAAAATAATCCCATTTATCAAACTTTATTGGAAGTTTTGATTATTCTTAAAGGAACTCACATATACAGAAATCAAAAGGCAGGAAAATATGAACTGAATCTGAAAATTAAGAGTATTTTGAAGGAATTTTGTTAAAGTGAGATGGTCTAGATCTATGAAATCTTAATACGCCAGCAAAAATGTATCAAGTAGACTTATTAAATTATACTCTAATAAACTTCAGCACAAATTAAAATAGAATTAATACCATATTTTTATTTTTTCCTGTACTATCCTTCTGGCTTCCAGTACTCTGGAGCTTGTCTATGATGGTGGCCTGTGTCACTGCTTCAGAAAATGTTGTAGCCAGAAAATAATGTCATAACCTGGATAATGAGGAGTCTTTCTAACCCTTTGGATTAAAAGTAGAAAAATATCTCATCTTATGGAAAGTAAGTTCAGCATAAAAAACATTTCATTTTAACAGAAATCTTGTTATTCTCTGAAAGCATATGAATAGAAGCGTGTTTTATTTGTGCCTTTGTCACACTGCCTGCTACTTATCTTTTCAAAGCACTTTCCATGGACCCTTTTTATGCTTATCCTTTTTGTCACGTTTCTCTGAACATTTCAGGTTTTATATAATTTCTGGACAGGGTGATCAGAAATTCTCAGAGTTGGAGGTGAAGCTGTACTGTTGGCTTACATAATATCACTATGATATACCTAGTGTAATTTTCAACCATTTTTTTTATGTATATATAAACATTTTTTTTTTTCTTAGTTGATTTTCTCTTTCCATATCTACCTCCTCCGAGCTCTACAGTTAAATTACACTTTGTAATTCAAAATATACTTTCTAAGGTGTACTATCTTCTACTCATGAACAGGGAAGTTTAGTTTTCATAAACCCTTCATTTACTCTACTTGGTTTACTTAGAACCATCACAGTCATACTGGCACAGCCTAACTTAGATCTCTTGAAGCATTTGCAGATTTTGTTCCATGTTATTACAAATACTCCACAGCAGCCAGCAATTGTACAGGCCTAGTACAGATAACTGGTAGCTGCCACTTTTAATTTGTGAAATGACCAAATTGCTCATCTATTCATATCTTTGGTTTCCATATTTTAAGGAATTCGTTCTCAGGGCTTTTTTTGTTTGTTTTTTTGGTTTGGTTTTTTTTTTGTGTGTGTGTGCAAGACCTACAAAGTTCTCTAAAGTTTGTTAGACTTGTCTGAAACTCCTACTGAAAAAAACTGTTTACTTCTTTTAAAGCTTTTTCTCCTTTAGATGTCTTATGAATCTCTGTGATCTATGTCTTCACTGCTAAAACAACTTTTTCCTGAAGCCACTGATATCTACTGATATTCTCTTACTTTTCTAAGCTATTCCTTTTTTGGGCTTCTGAATGGTGGACAGAGCTGCTAAAAAGTGGATAGCATTTACCAGAAATTACTACACCAAAGCAGAGGATGTGATACTGGGGGTTTTTATGCTGAAGACACAGAAGTGACAGAAGATCTCAAACCACAGGGTGATAGATATATGTGTGTGTATATATATATATATACTTTCTTTGATGGTTAATGTACTGTAACAGTCTTCTTTCACCTGATGGGAGAATAAGAGAGATGAATACATTAAATATTCTTACATAAGGCAACTTTTATATGACTTACCTTATCTAAATAATTTCACCCATTTTGATGATCAAATTCTCCAAAGCTAGTCCTGTGTCTTTCCCACTCTCACTGTCTCCTGGTATTTTGGAGGTTTGGGATATTGGCGACTGATTTATATGTCTCCTTAAATTAAACTTACCCCAAAGAAAACAAATAAAACCACCTAATGAAATAATATCTCAATCTTTTATTTCACTCCCTGACTACTAATACTTTTATTTGTATTGAAGGTGGGCAGGCTTTCAACTTCACTTCTGTTTCAGCTCTCCATTTCCAAGGCTATATTAGTTCATTAATTATATTTACCTCATCCTTTATGACCTTTCCAGTATGCACTGCTTTTATAGAAAAAAGTCCTACTGACAGAAGTCTGTTTATATCTCAGTCATTGCAGAAGTCTATTACTTTCTGTCATTGCTTTTTATTTATGCTTCAAATACCAGTGGCACCTCTCTGATATTGTTCCTTGTAATGTAAACAATATACAGCTTAAATTGCAAACTAAATTAGGAAGTCTCACAATGGACTAAACTCATGAGTTCCATGAACCAATTGAACGCTTAAACTGGATTCCGCTTAAGAGAATTCAAGTAACACAGCAGTGAAGAATTTTTGAGAAATCACATAACAGAACAAATTAGAAAAGTTTTACCCCTAGATGATATGGGTTTAAAAGAATTACTCTACTTCTGGGGCATTCTGGAGTACAGAATATATAGTAATAATGCAGTATACCAAGGGACTATGTTTAGGGCAGTAGCTTTGCCAGCTCTCTTATGCCTTTGTTCATGGGCCAAGTGTACGACAGGGAAGAAGCAGCTCATGTGCTGTCTTAAGACAAAGACAGGTTGTTATTCTCTTTCACTGTGCAGCAGTAGAAACAGCAGAATTAGCCTGTCCTATGAGGCAACACTGTAATATAGAGAAAAACATTAGTGCAGTTTCCGGATGTGTTTCTTCCTAAAGTATTTAAAAATGAAGTTTAATTCCCTAACATGTTCATCTTTCGAGGCCATAGCATACTATTCTCTTCAAAGGGCTGTAGTGATTTGACTTGTGTTTCATTTCAGCCATTCTCTTGGATGCAGTGTTGCAGGTTCCTTTTCTCCTCAAAGCTCAAATATTATTCTTTTTTTTTTTTTCTTTCCCCTGGTCTCATGTCTAATAGCAAATATAGAGATTAATTCAGGTTTGCTAGACAAAAGCAGCCTATTGAACAAGTGGCTGAAAACCTAAGGGAGTTGTTTGGCTGAATGTGTACTGCTTCTTATACAAGCAAGCTAATTAAGGTTTAGTTATGTTAAAACTCAAAGATCTCTACTATAAAATGCCTGCATGCATTTACTAGATGCGAGATTAAATAGGAGGCTACACAGAAAGATTTGTTTCAGCTATTGCAACAGTGAAGAGTACATCATTCATCTGATGCAGAAAAAGTGCCTGTGGCATAAGAACATTAGGTCTCTGTTCAGATGTGTTTTGCTTTGCAGTACGTCAAATTATTGTGATGACACAAACTAACGTTAACCAAGAATGTCTGTGTGCAGTACCATAGCCTTCTGCTGCAGTTTTGAATCACCTACAAATTGGTGGATCACTTTTGTTTAAAGAAATAACAGAGGACATACCCTGAAGTCATGAACATTCCAGAAGTCTTTTCAGAAGCGCTTAATGTAATAAATGCAATGTTAATGTCCTCCATTTGAAAAAAAGCTCCTATGCTCTATATTCACATATACACTGCAGAGGTTGTAAAAGTGCTTAAAAAGGAATTGGATGTAAATGTATATATGGCATTCATTATGTGGACCTATCTTTACAATACATGATCAATTTACCAGTGTAAACCCCATTATTTCTATAAACATGCTACCACAAAAAAATATACATTTGAATACTTTGGTAATGTCTTTTATAGCCTCTGTAATGGATGAAAAATCTTGTAGATTATGTGCAAACTTCTTCCTGTGTCCATGGTAGACTAATTTATCAGGCAGTCCTGATTTGTTTTATAAAAGACTTGATCAATTTACATGATCAATTTACCAGTGTAAACCCCAGTATTTCTATAAACATGCTACCACAAAAAATATACATTTGAATACTTTGGTAATGTCTTTTATAGCCTCTGTAATGGATGAAAAATCTTGTAGATTATGTGCAAACTTCTTCCTGTGTCCATGGTAGACTAATTTATCAGGCAGTCCTGATTTGTTTTATAAAAGACTTGCTTATCCATAGAGATTATAACTGCATCAAAATCTTCTGTAACCAGTTCATCTGTGACAAATCAGGAACTGAAACTATCTAGATATAGCTGAGGGGTTTGATAAACATTCTATAAGTGAATTAGCTTTGTGGTGATAGGTTTTGGTCAAACAGCCCTGAAGGCTGAAGTCTTTTCATTTATCTATAGTAGTATAGTGAAGATTTAAAACAGATAACTGGAATACAAACTTCTCTCCATGTAATTACTGGTGTGCCTCAAATTGATCATAAAAGTAAAATACAATCTGCATACTTCTAATGCTGGGAGTCTTTTCTTAGTAGAGAACACTGTTAATGTGTTGAGACTGGTTTAGAATAAGACCAGGATCTTGTTTTCACATGATATGAGACAGCATTGAAATTGTAAAGATTTTTACTCTGCTTTGTCTTAGAATTTGAACATCTGCTCTAAAGAAGAGAGAATATATCCTTTCCCCCATTAAGCAACACAGATGCTCAGCGAATTTTTATATTACACGCTTTGGATACACTGGGAGTGTAGCAATTTAGCTACTCTGTTATTGTGATGTGTGCTTGATACACTGACAATTCTAACTGTAGCACAATTCAAATGGTAGTGAACCGTGGGGACCTTTCATTTATTGGCAACATAAGCAGTATTTTATTTGGTAATTTTGTTGTGAAAAGTCCTTACTTATTTCTATGAACTAAAATTGCCCCCAACTATAATTTTAAAAGAAAGGTTGTTTTAAACAAAACTCCAGATCAAGCCACCATTGAAGAGTTTCTGGCTAATCTCTTTAACTCTAATAACTTATAAATTGATAAAGTTACTGAACCATAGACTCATAGAACGGTTTGGGTTGGAAGGTCACCTAGTTCAACGCCCCTCCTTGCCACTGGCAGGGATATATGGCAGTGTTTAAGAGGCATTTGGACCATGCCCTTAATAATATGATTTAACCTTTGGTCAGCCCTGAAGTGATCAAGCAACTGGAGTAGGTGATCACTGTAAGTCTCTTCCAACTCTCGTCTTCCTCTTCCTCTCCCTCTCCCTCTCCCTCTCCCCTCTACCCTCCCCTGACATCTGGAAGGTGATGGAGCAGATAATCCTGAGTGCCATCACGTGGCATATGTCAACCAGGTGAATCAGGCCCAGTCAGTATGTGCTTATGAAAGGCAGGTCCTACTTGATTAGCCTGACCTCCTTCTACAACAAGGTGATCCACTTAGTGGATGAGGGAAAGGCTGTGGATGTTGCCTAACTAGATTTTAGTAAAGCTTTTGACACCATTTCCCACAGCATTCTCCTGGAGAAACTGGCTGCTCATCATTTAGATAGGTGTACTCTCCACTGGGTAAAAAAACTGGCTGGATAGCCAAGCCCAAAGAGTGGTTGTGAAGGGAGTTAAATCCAGTTGGCAGCTGGTTATTTACAAGTGGTGTTCCCCAGGGCTCAGTACCTGGGCCAGTCCTGGTTTATATCTTTATCAATTATCTGGATGAAGGGATCACATGCACCTTCAGTAAGTTTGCAGACAAAACCAAGTTGGGCTGGAGTGTTGATCTGCTGGAAGGTAGGAAGGATCTGCAGAGGGATCTGGACAGGCTGGATCAATGAGCTGGGGCTAACAGTGTGATATTCAGCAGGGTTGAGTGCCTTGTCCTGTACTTTGGTCACAACAACCCCATGTAACACTACAGGCTTGGGGAAGAGTGGCTGGAAAGATGCCTGGTGGAAAATGACCTGGGACTGTTGGTCAACAGCCAGCTGAACATGAGCCAGAAGTGTGCCCAGGTGGCATTCTGTTCAGCTGTGGGCCACTGACTACCAGAAAGAATGGCAAGGGGGTGGTGAAGAGTCTAGCAAAAGTCCTATGAGGAACGACTGAGGGAACTGGGGTCGTTTAATCTGGGGAAAAGGAGGCTCAGGGGAGACCTTATCATTCTTTACAACTACCTGAAAGGAGGTGGCAGTGAGGTGGGTGTCAGTCTTTTCTCCCCAGTAGCAAGTGTTAAGACGAGGAAATAACCTCAAGGTGCTCAGAGCACTGCTGTCCTACAGCTCTAAAATTAGAGCAGCAATGAGGCTGCCTTAAATTGAACATTGAATTTAGCTACATGCCAAAAACCACCAAAGTGCCAATGCAGCCTTCAGCTTTAACTTATTGAAACTCTCAAATGCCAGTGTTTTACTGGCTGACCACTTCACCAGAGCAGTGCAAAGTGGTTTCTTTTGAAAAACTGTGTATGAAGAATACTTTAACTAGATGTTTTTAAATAGCTGATCCATAAAGGTCTTCCTTACCACAGGAATCAGATAGTGTTTAAGAATATGGTGCATGTTTCACATGTTCTTACTTTTATTTTCCCTTATTGAGCAATGACTACTCTTTTCAAACTATTCATCTATTAGCTTAGACCTAGCTAAAATTATGCAAATTATTCTGAAGTCTTTGAAAGAGTCATGTGGTTGGACAAGGAGACCATAGACTGTTTCTGCTGCACAAGTCATAGACACATGGAGAATTTCACTTACTGTAATCTGGTTATTTTGCACAAGTTAGAAAACATCGTAGGTATCCTCAATCTGCTTGCTGGCATTCTCTAAATATCACCAAACCATAGTATGGGTTGGGCTGCTAGGGGCCTCAGAGATTATCTAATTCCAAGCCCCCTGCCATGGGCAGGGACATCTTCCACTAGAAGAGGCTTTGGCCCCATCCAACCTCCAACCTGGCCTTAAACATTTCCATAGAGGGGCAGCCACAGCATCTCTGGGCAACCTGTGCCAGTGCCTCATCACCCTCACAGTGAAGAATTTTTTCCTAATATCTAATCTATATCTCCCCTCTTTCAGTTTAAAGCCATTATCCCTTGTCCTATCACTAAGAAGGAGAAAAATGACTGCTATAGCTGAGCCCAGGACAGTATCCATCCCTTATTCCATACCATTCCAGAAACACTCAGATCCCACATTTTTCAATATACCATCGCTTTTGTCTCATATATATATATACACACCCACACCCTCACTCAAAGAGAGAGATATCATTCCTCAGTCCATGGACCAATGCCTATAAAGTTGTTGCATTCATCCAGTCCATGATGTCAGGCTTCATCTCTTTCAGTAGTCTTTCAGGTCAGGAGGGACGGTGTGTAGTGTTGGGTTGTTGTCTGCTGATGACGTTGCAAACTCATCTGGTCACTACTGAGCTCATCTGGTTTCGTCAAAATTCATTCTTTGTTGGGGTGATGATTGGACGGAAGTCAAGGCTGGTTGCTCGTGACCTGAAGACATCTAGCTGGTAGGCTATAAAACTGTTATATAGCAGGCAACAGCATACGATTGAATTCATTGTCTATTTTCCCTCAAAATTAAATCCCCTTGAGGTACACATCGGACTTCCCCATCTTCCCACATTACCCACCAAGTATATCCAGGTGCCTGAGCAAAAGCAACTTCACGAGTGGGTTTGCTTTACCTGAAGCAGGAATAACCCAGACTATCTTCCCAACAAATTCTTTCTGTGCACCACAGGAACTTTATCCCCCTCTACAGTACGTAGAAGTTCTGATTGGGCTGGGCCAGCCCTGTTGGCAGATCCCCTTGTGTTGACCAACCAGGTGGCTTTTGGTAAATGTGCATCCCAGTGTTTGAAAGTCCCACCACCCATTGCTCTCAGTCTAGTTTTTAACAGCCCATTGTACCGTTCGATTTTCCCAGAGGCTGGTGCATGGTACGGGTGTGATAGACCCACTCAATGCCATGCTCTTTGGCCCAAGTGTCTATAAGGTTGTTCCGAAAATGAGCCCCATTGTCTGACTCAGTTCTCTGTGGGGTGCCGTGTTGCCACAAGACTTGTTTTTCAAGGCCCAGGATAGTGTTCTGGGCAGTGGCGTGGGGCACAGCGTATGTTTCCAGCCATCCAGGGGTTGCTTCCTCCATGGTAAGCACATAGCGCTTGCCTTGGTGGGTCACTGGGAGTGTGATATAGTCAATTGGCCAGGCCTCCCCATACTTGTACTTCAGCCATCGTCCTCCATACCAAAGAGGCTTTAACCGCTTGGCTTGCTTAATTGCAGCACATGTTTCACATTCATGAATAACCTGGGCAATAG
>NW_009930593.1:21775-22332 GCF_000696875.1 Nestor notabilis
CCAGTTTCTGCATCCGGGCAGCAATATCTTGCCACAGTGCAGCAGCCCAGGTGGGTTTACCTCTGTGATGTCAGTTACTCTGCTTCTGTTGCTGCAACCCCCTCTACAGGGCATTTGCCACCATCCATGAGTCAGTATAGAGGCAAAGTGCTGGCCATTTTTCTCATTCAGCAACATCCAAGGTCAGCTGGATGGAGTTCACCTCTGGAAACTGACTCCATTCACCCTCTCCTTCAGCAGTATCTGCAACTTGTCGCAGGGAATAGTTTTTCCACAGCTGAAATGATGGAAGAGGTGAGATTGTCTTTGAAGTCTCGGAGTCGACGACTCAGTTCATTCACTGTTGATGGTGTTACATCATTCCAGGTCATTGATGCCAATGAGTGGGCATATGATGATGGTGCACTCTGTATAGGTTTCCACCACATGGGTTGTGTACATTCAACTTCATCTGGATCTACGGATGCATTCCCAGCATCCAGCCTATGATAGATCATCTTTACAATCGGTGATTCCCTCCGGGACTGGATGCCTTTCTCGATCGTGATTCAGTTGGC
>NW_009930593.1:22405-30169 GCF_000696875.1 Nestor notabilis
CTTGTACGGAAACCTTTCCTTCACAGCTGCTAAGAGCTGCCTCCAAAGGCTGAGGGCTTGCTTCTCTCTTGCAATCGCTTTGTCAATTCCTCCTTCCTTAGCAAGTGATCTCAGCTGCTTGGCTTCCCTACCTTCTTGTTCATGAATATCGGCCCCATTGTCCCAGCATCGGAGCAACCCCGTGACGATGTGCTCCCCTGAAAGACGCTTGAAATCTTTTTCCTATTCCACAGCTTGTTCGAGGTCCAGGGTTGGGAAGTCACCTCTTCTTCTTCTTCCTGTTCCTCTGATCCACGTAGTAGTAACTCTTGTTTGGATGCTGTCCCCTGTAGGAAGTGCCTTGGGATGTCATCTTCACTTCACGGTTTGCTGTTTGTGTCTCTTGTATGCTTTTTCCCATGGGCCTAGATACTTGCCCATACTATCCCACACATCCTGCTACTCGTGTCTGTCCAGCCTCAGGGAAAATCTCTTAGTGGTCCTCCTATATTGTCGTCTAACCCTAGACCAGATTTGTAACCAACACTGCTTAACTTTTGAGATCAGATGGAACAGGGTGTTCCCAGGGTGGGATGGCCGTGAATAAAACACACTCCCTATGTGTGCCAACATGCTGATCCCCAGCACAATCAGCAGGCAGGTCTCAAGGGTATTCAAAGGTCATCTAAAACCTTCAGAACTCTCAAATAGCATGGTGGGGGAGTGGGGTTGTAACGGAGTGCCTCCTTCATGGGTTGACCTCCCAAGGAGAAAAAAAAACATATAATGTTTAAGAAATTTCATTATGTACCTCCCGAAGTATAGAGGTGATGAGTACGCTGGGAACGCAAGCCAGACCAGTTTCATGATCAATGAGTCTATTGTATTACAAGTCATTACTATGAAGTACAGTGAAACAATAACAGCCCAGGCCCCCCGGCCAATAAACACTAGAACAGCAAATAGTAGCTGTAAGTAAGGTACAACATGCAGAAACTCTGAGATCAAGCACAACAACTCTGAGAGCCAATAAATCAGCATTGTGACGAGTGACTTTTAATCCGAAGCAATGAATGCTTATCACAAAAATATGATTAGACACACTCTGGTCAGATCTGTTCTTATTTCAACCCTTCATGCCCCACGTTGGGCACCACAAGGAACTGTCCTGGTTTAAGCTCGACTGGTAACTCGGAACCATGCAGCCACTCGTTCACTCCCCTGCCTTTTTCCTCCCCCCACTCTCCGAGGGATGGGGAGGAGGATCAAAAGAATGTAACTCCCACGGGTTGAAATAAGAACAGTCCAGCGACTAAGGTGTAATGCAAAACCACTACTGCTACCATCAATAATAATAATGATAAGGGAAATAACAAGGGGAGCGGATACAATTGTCATCACCTGCCGACTGATATCCAGCCCAACCTGAGCAGCAATCTGGGCCTTCCGAGTAACTCCCTCCAGTTTATCTACTGGGCATGACGTGCTTTGGTATGGAATACTCCTTTGGCTAGTTTGGGTCAGGTGTCCTGTCTCTGCTTCCTCCTGGCTTTCCCTCCTCCCTGGCAAAGCATGAGACTGAGAAAGTCCTTGGTCGGAGTAAACATTCATTAGCAACAACTAAAAACATCAGTGTCATCAGCGCTGTTCCCAGGCTGAAAGTTAAAACCACAGCACTGCACCAGCTACTAAGAAGGAGAAAAAATGACTGCTGAAGATGAACTCAGGACAACATAAAATCTCACAAATAGAAATGCAAGACTTAATCCTAGTTGACGTGAATTTTTTTTTCTTCATGAGGCAAATTGGTTTATAAAGCCAGACTTCAATACAAATAAACTAAGTTATTTAATGATATTGGTCACGATCTGTGCAAATGGGCTTGTTATTTGGCAGTATCTATTTAAAGTTTAGACATTTTTTAACCTAGAGGTACTTATGACTTGTGCTTGTAACCTAGGTGGCTGAGTAGGTCACAAAGCTCATGCTAGTGCAAGGGAAAAAGGAATGCCAATGTCCCTCTCCTGCTATAGAGCTAGTGCACATCTCACAGATTTCCTGCCATGATGTTTCCTAGGTAAGCACAGATAAGTCTGTTTCTACACCCTGGGAAGGATGGCAACTGAAAAGAAGCTGAATTACTGTAAACATTTGACTGGGGAAGTGCTGTGTGGATTACCTCTCCCTATGCCTTCTGCTCCAATTGAGGCATTCAAGAGCAGACTGTAAGCCAGATGATTCATTCTGTAGGATCTGAACACTGGTTGAGTGTTGTGGATATAGAAAAAACCTGTTACTAGTTGCTCAGGTTGCATATCCCATTTTGTGTTCTGTGGCTACTTTCTACATTAAGTAGTATTCTTTCCAAGCAGTCTTCCATTGCAATACACTGCTATGGAAGAAAATTAATTTTTTTATACAAAGCACTCCTATTTTTATACACCATTGAAAATACAATGTCTATGCGCATACAAGTTTGTCTGTGAAAGGATCACAGGCAACACTGGACCTCACAGCCAGTGGCAAGCATTACCAACCTTCTCCCAATTATTTCTGAAATCTTCACACCTCTCCTTCCATATCAAGTGTTTTTATGATCTCCCAAATAAAATTAATCAACTAAAAAGTAGAAAAGGACATTTTCTCCTCTCAGTTGTATATCCTGTACTGCTGCTGATACTGTTACACTTTAATCCTGAAAACGAGAAGGCTTTTCCCTCTGCTTTTTTGCTTACTTCTCTTTCCTTTGTCAAGTGTTAGGTTTCCTATCTCAGCCAGATCAAGCACCCCTCTTGCTCTTCTCTTTTTTTATATTGCACTAGAGGAAAGGAAAAAACCAGTGCCATAAAGGGTTGAAAATGCTTTGCATTAAGAAACATCAGGCCAGTGTCTATTCATAACTCAAGGGTTATTTGTTTTATTGGGCTACAAGGTGATGTGTTTTATTAACATATTTTGAAGTAGAAGGAAAGCCAAAGAAAGAAGTGAAATTGTTCAAGCCATGGGGATCTTTTGTGGGTTTGCTTGTATTTGATATTATATGAGATAATCTGTTTCAAGACTGTGCACTTCAAGACTTTTCATGATGTATGGTATGTTCTGCGTATTGTCACAGAAAAAATGGACCTGATTTACAGAATTCACAGAAATAAGCTTTCAGTGTACTTACAAAGTTTTGTTGAGGCTAGTAGATTACAGGATATATCCTAATTTACTTATAAGATACTTCTACTAGAACAAGTTTTCCTCAGTTGACTTCAAACTTATCTCTTCCAGTTATGATATAGGAGAACAGCTGTTTAAGAAATGTTGGCATTTGAAGTAGCTCTTCTAAGCTCTGCCCTGAGTCAAATTCGCACTCAATCACAGTTTGATTTCACTGTCATCAAACACGATTGGACAAACACAATTCTTGCAGGAGCTAGAAGTGTAAGGCTGGAAAAGAATGATTCTTAAGGCATTTAAACTTATTTCTCTGTTCCTCTGTTTCTTTATGAGCAAAGGAAGAGTAAGAATGCATCCCTAATCTCTCAAGGCTTTCTTGCACTGCTTATTTTAGTAGGATACAGAAACGATTGATTCAAACCAATACTGTATAGAGGGGCACACAAGGGAGCTCTAACATGGTGATAAAAGCTCAGATCTGAAAGCAACAGCTCAGTGCTGGAGTGATGTTAGATTTGCAGGCCACTCATAAATGCTGAGTGTATATAATCATGCTGATGCAATCAAACTACTTCTAATTTTAGAGCAGACATGGTTAACACTTAATGATAACTTCTCTGCATTGTTCTATTTTGCTGCATAGATGCATACCCTAGCACAGGCATCCCTAGGAATGTGAGAATTAAAGGTTTAATGCTTGAAAATGCCATATAATTCCTGTATGACACCAGAGAATTCCAGGAAAATGAGTCAAGCATCTTTTTTGGTCATAGTAGCCATAAAGAAATTCTATCAAAAAGATGCCATATACAAAAATAAAGTATGATAATATGATTCTGAGGACAACACATGGCATAGTAAAGTAAAAGTGTAAAAACAACAAATATGCTGCAGATTCCTTCATAAATGTGTTAAAAATTGTAAATGACCAGTGCTGAAATTTCAAAACATTTAAAAATCCACCAAAATTTAAGTACTTTAAAAGTAATACTTCAAATATAGAAGCTGAGAGCCTCAGAACCGCTGAACTCCCAGAAAAGCATAAAGAGCCTTCAGAAAATAACTTCAGAGGAAGAGAAAAAAACCCCATTTTATACTTAGTGGAAGCATCTCTTCACAGAAGAAAAGATATTTTATGTTGTCAGTTATACATACTTGAAATATGGATGAGGTGGCCAACAGGGAAAATGTATATTGTGGGATGGCAGCAAGGATTGAAATAGTAATAGCTTACAGTAGTGATTAATTACTCGGCTGGAAGCACATCTTTTCTGTTGCTGAAATGTTTGAGGTTTTTTACTGAATTCATTCAGAGCTAGCTTAAACACATGTGCATGCTGTGCAAGAATGCATCTGTTGTGGTACAGACATACTCTAACATTGCAGTAAATGTGAAATATTCACTGTTGCTTACATTTATAATGTGACAATTTTTCTCATGCTAAAAATTTATATGTAAGATTTTGATTTTTTTTTTAATTGATGTAATATACCTTTCTACTTCAAATTGCTTTATTTTTAATGATGAAATTATTGGCATTGGGTTTGCCCTGTTTTCAACTTTTAATGATGAAAAATAATAACACATTTATACTGTGAGTTTTCAGATATTAATGTCTGATTTTCCTGTCTTGAAACTTTACAGTTCAGAGAGGTTTTTATGAAACAGTTGTATTTTAATATTTTTCAATAACATGATTGTGGTTAATATAAAGCTCATTACAAATATTTGTGAAATTCCATTAGCAAGCTTTATTTTGAAAGGACATATTTTGGTCTATTTTAAAAGCATATTATCCACTCAAATTACAGAAAATTGGCTGGAATTTCAAAGATTGCGTATCTATTGATCCTTCAAGCAGATGTCCTCTGGAGAAATGTGAAAGGAAGGATTAGAGCTGGTATGAGGACCCTGGCACCTGTTTGAAGATGGTGCCAGATCATTTGCATATCATCAATGACAATATTCCTGACTAATGACATTTTAAGTATACTTACTACTACTATCTTTACTACTTTACTTTGGTCTATTCTAGAAAAAAATCAGAAATTCCGTAAGGGTTGGAGTTTCCAAATAAAATGCAAAATGAGCTGCTCTGTAGCGAGCAACAAAGAAGAAAATCGTTAGTATGGTAAATTTAATTTACTTATTAATTTTCTGGAATTCTAACATGACTCATAATGTGCCTATACATAGATTTTGATATGTTTTTTTAAGTCTGCTAGGATGGCTGCTTGTTGTCTGCAATAGGTCTTGCAATATCATGTGTAGGGCAAGCCCAGCTGACTGTTTTACAGAACTTCCTGTTTTGTGCTAGTGAAGTCCTAAATCACACTCTTATTTCATTATACAAATTAATAGACATACAGGAATTTAAAAATAACTGAGACAAAACACAATTTGAAAATCCAAAACACATTTGCTTATTTTACTCTTACCTTTAATCAAAACCAGAATTATTCTTTGCTCACAAATACAGTAAAACTAAGCTTTCAGCTGAGCATTTAGTGGAACATCTACCCAGTAAGCTTTGCTTATGTTGCAGACAGCTACCCTGAGGAGTGATTTGAATGTAAATGTGATTCCCTTATTAGTTTCTGTTAACTGCAAATATCCTGGGCTCTTAATTAAGTGGCTGAGTAATGTATGAATGCTCACTTCTACTTGTCATGCAGAACAAAGTGATGCATTTAGATTCCATGCACAATATGAAATTTAATGACACAGGCAACAGTAATTTAGAAAACTTTTTTTTTTATTATCCTTGTTTCTGCTTAGCCAGTCTCTTTTTTTTTTTTTTTTTTGTAAATGTTTGGCTGCTGCAATGTTATAAAAGTTTGTCCAAACACTGTCTGTTAGCTAATGAATTTTTAGATTAGAAGGTAATGTATCACAAATGCATGGATACCAAATGCATAATATGCTGTTTATGTCTTTCCTCCCCGTTTTTTAGAAATAATATACAAAAAACAAAACAGACCTTGAAGAAATGTTCTTACTTGGTTTGGCACAGAATCTAGTATTAGATTCAGCGAGATTCTGAATGGACTAAATAGTGCACTGTAAGAGGTTTTACAAAGAGGAAGGAAAGAAGAAACAAATCAAGCTTTTCTTCTAGTGCTAATGGTTCCTGAAAGCTCCAGTGTCTTTCTGTAGTCCTCTTGATCTCTTTATAGATTTTATGGCTTACATTCAGTCATCAAGCCACACTGCTTCTACTCTGGTATTTGGTAGTTTGCATATGTATTTTTCCCTGGGGTTATGATGATACTTTTCCCTATCCTGGAATATTTGTGTTTGCCCTAATATTTTCTCATTCTCACAGAATCCTTTGCAGACTCATAATCTGAATGCATGTGTGTGATTTTGTAAAAATCAGAATAGCACATATGCACAGTAAATTGGACAGCTGCTTGAGTTGTCAGATTTTTGTTACTGTCATGTATAACTAAATGAACTGATGTCCTACTGCTTTTGCTACTTCATTTCAAGCTCTAGAACTTGGCTATCCTTTTAATTACAGCTTTAACCTTCTCTCATGTCTTAAAATTCTCATTTAGATTGCCTGAGTACTTTCCTCAACAAACATTCAGCTGTATTCTTGCCAGATTGGTGTTCCTGAATGATGTCAGATTTTAAAGTGCCTGTATCCCTAATCAGTCTCTAGTATCTAAATGTTTGCTAAAGAAGTCAAATCTAAATAGTGTAATTTTTCATTAAGTGTAGACATAGATTTAAATAGTTGTCATTTCTTTTTTAAGGACTAATGGTTGATGATACTCTTATTTGTGCTACAGTACTTTCTGCCAGTTCTGAGTAGGATAAGGACAGTGTGTGTTAAATGTTATGTTTAGATTTCTGTTTGCTTTAGGCAGTAATACCTACTTGGACAGTATTCTCCAAGCTCCTCTTCTTATAGGTCTAAAGCTCATATTCCTAGTTTATGGAAGAGTCCTATATGCAGAAAAATTGATTGAAAATATTATTTATATCATTTTTCTTTAGCCATTTTATAAACTAGACATGCATTCTAAGATAAAAATATGAGTACTTCTTATGCCAAAAAAAAAAAAAGTTCAAAAATATCACTCATCTCAGTAAACTTGGCACATATTGTAGGATCACAGAAATTGCCCTCTGGGAGTGCCTACCTCTCCACAGGTCACAGATACAGCTTGATTATTGAATTGAGACAAAATACAGTTTACATGAATATATTTTGACATCACTGGTTTATCATTGTTGCTACTAAGTATTTGAAGATGGTAAAAACCAGATGAAATGCATCTTACCTTTCCTGATGAATTGAAGTCAGACAAGGGATGTGTAACTAAGGAATTATATGTAGAACACTGCCGCTGGACCATGTCCTGTCAGTTACAAAAATTTGGCTGCCTCAGAGACTTTGTACTCTGACACAGCTGTCTTTAATTCTTGTCGATATAAATAGTCTTTGGCCTTAGGCCAAGACAAGCTCCTTAGAAGAACATAGAAGAACAATTTTCTTCCACTGTGTTTCCCAAAAATAGGTTAAGAATGACTAAATAGACCAGACAAATGAAGAGTATACGGTATACAAACAGCTATAAAAGATGATTGAAAACTGATTACTTGTCCTG
>NW_009930594.1:0-78758 GCF_000696875.1 Nestor notabilis
CCAACCCAGGTGTAGGACCTTGCACTTGTCAGAGGAATTACCTGTTACTCCTTCTAGCAGACATGCAATGCTCCTTCCATCAAAAGTAGCATGAATTCTGTTGGAGACTTGCCTGTGCCTTTATCATAGTTACTTCCCTGATCAAGAAACAAAGCTGTCCCACACATACATGATAGGCTTATACCCTACAAAATTATTACAGTTACTGTGCTTATCCAACAGATATGGCATGTCAGACAAATCCTGCTAATTCCATTCTGGTTTCTAAGGGAATCCAAAAAAGAAAGAGGCTAAGACTTGGCTTCAGGCTTGCTACAGTTCTCCTGCCAGGCATACCTAGCTTAGCAAGGCACTCACTTGGCTGAGTAGCTGTAAACTAGAATAGCATAGCCAGCTCTCCTGCTGAAGGAGTATGTGAAAGAGTGAGGAGATACAGACTCCTCTCCACCCTTTGTCTGGTGGATCCTCTTAATAATGACAGAGGTTCTCAAAGGTAGCACCAAAGAACAATGAGAGTGCAGTATCCATAACCTGATAGTCACATGCTTGGGTTGCCTTATGTTCCTGTCATAGGGTGGAATGAATTAGCATTAGTCAACTCTAGGAGGAACATTATGGAGAAAGGTTTTTCCTTCAAATGCAGAAATATTGCCTGTGAATGGCCTTTCTGCTGAGTGCACCTGAGGTAGATTCCTTCCCTATTCCAAGTTTACTTGGAATTTACTGATTTACAATTAACACATGTATGTGTGGAAAACACAGAAGATCTGAACCATAATGAAAACAAAACAAAACAAAAAAACAAAATGACCCCCCAAAAAATATCCAACAACAAAACAAAACAACCCACCAAAACCGAAAACACCAACAAAAACAAAAAAACAACACCCCCCTCAAAAAGGCATCAAAACAACCCTGAGTTTTTCAAAATAAGTAAACAAAAAAACGCACCACACACATCACACATGGTCCCCTTCTGCCTTATTTTGATCTATTCCACAGTCACTGAGCTCCACATGCTCAAACAACACTCCAGTGGCAAATCAAAGGACAAGGTGAGAACACTGATAAAAAATAGACTTCTAACTTTGCTCTCAAGTTCATTACCAGCCTGCAATTAGAATATATTTTAGAATCATTTAAATATTTCACCAACAGAATTTTGAAAGAATACAGATGGATTCTTCATTTAGTTCTTGATCATGGCAGCGAAAAAAATTGCATTTTTTAATAATGCATTGGTTGCTGATCTAAAGACGAGACTTGGAAATCTTCATCAAGGCAGAGGTCATGTGAATGGACACGCAAAATGCAATGCACTCAGGTGAGCTACTCTTTTTCTAAAATTTATTTCTAGTTGGGAAAGCTCTTTTTGTTATGTTTTTCATTCCCACATTGTGGAATACTTGAGAATATACCTTGATTAATAGTGTTGACATAGTTTTTATTTTGACTGTAAACTGTGGTTAGTACTCCAAGCTATTGATAGTGACAGATATATCATAAGGTTCATAAAATAATGGTTATTTTTATCCATTCCTGGAAAGGAACTTGAGCATCAAACCTAAAGATAACTCTTTTTCCTTTTTTTTTAAATCTGTTTCTAAATCCATGCAGTTTAACCTGAAAGATATATCTTATTTATTGAATTAGGGTTCCTTAGAGATTAAGCAGGTAATCCATGAAGACTGTTTCATAACTTTTGCTTAGATGCCATTCATTAAATATGTTCTACTATGAATTGTTTCTCTTTTAAGCGGTCTCTTATTTCCTTTAAATTTAACTAAAATTTATTAGATTCAGTCAGTACAGCCCTGATAGACAGCCCACATACATTTAAAACATTCCCAGTGAAGAAGCATAAAACATTTAAAATCTATATTTGATCTGACAACAGCAGCACCATGTTTGAATTAGAAACAGATTAGACATAATTGAAGATAAAGAGGACACAAGCATCACTCCCATTTTGGTGGAGTGGGCTTTAAATTATCAGATTCATCCAGAATACGTTACTGAGAAACATTGAATTGTTATCTTTAGACAGCCTTTTCTAAGAGTTTACAATTTCTCAGTTCAGTGAAGCTTGCCACCAGCTTGTTATCGGAACAAAAACCGAAAAATCATTCGGTTCAGAGCACAGAACTGATCTCACCTCCAAAAGTACACATTTTCTTCTGATAACAGACACTTCTTTGGACTGTAGAGGTACCACTTCATGCTTTACAGTGAAGGCAATCTTCTTAAGATTCTTCCACTTTTCAGGTAATTCCTAACAACATTACAAGTAGATATTGTTTGTCAGTTTGCAGAGCTATCAGCCCTCCCTACAGAGAAATACACATACTTTCATTCTCCCTTCCTCCTCCTGCTTTTTTCCTTTCTGAAATATATTAGTTGACTTTGTATCATTCCTTCCCTATGTCCTTATGTGGTAACAAATATGGACTCATTATTCAGGGTAACTTGCAAAATGTAATTTATGCAGAAGACTAAAGTTTGTTTAGAATATCATGCATTTTCTAGTTAGAACATGTTTATGTATATTAAACTTGGAAATAAACCTCAGCAATATAATTAAAACACACCCCAGTGATGCAACTCACTATAAAATAGTTTGATAAATACATTATTACTTTGACCCACCTATCAGAAGACTGCAAAAATGCACACAATGACAACTGAACGTATAAGCAAGTTCCAAACTCAGTGTTAAGTGCTTTTGCTTAACCTGTCTGGCTCTTAGCAAGGGTATGCTTGACCCTAGCCTGATCCCCAGAAAAGTCATATTCTTTACATTGCTTTTAGAAATCCTAAAGGCTTATCTACTCTACAAGATATACTAGTTGCTGACTAGAAGGTCAGCCACGAACATAGTTGAATACAGACAAAGGGCTTGCTCACAACATGCATAATTAGATGCTGTAGTTTAAAGGCAACTACACAAAGACAAATAGGTTTTTTGTTGTTGTTCTGGAAAACTTACCTAGGGCTTTGCAAACATTTGTGTTCATTTTGAATATCATTTTACATAATTCCACAATTCTGTGACACAGCTGTACCTCATTGTCTCCTTGCAAGTCATATTGCTCAAAAAGGTTTCCAATCACTATGTGAAGCAAGTTGGCTAGAAGTTTAATAAACACTAGCAGTCCTCTGAGAATGCATTCATAAATAAGAACACAATGAAAGATCTGTCTAAAATTGTACTTTAAAAAGGCTATTTCCATGGTGAACTTTTTCAGATGCATTAAGAGACAAGACAGGTTAGAATTGGAAATGAAAGAAATTATTTGGAAAGATTCTCCATTTTCGTATACAGTGTAAGTCTTTACATGTCCTGAAAAGCATGCTAGGGAAAAAAGAAACAAACTACAGAAACACCTTTAGTCATTGGAAAAATCAGGTTGAAAGCAAATCTCTGATTCATAAAGAACTAGTGTTTTACATACTAAAAGAGTCAAATATTATATCGGTGCTATTTTTACTGCTTCAACTTTTGTTCTGTCAGCACTTTCCTAATTAAAGTTATATTAAAGCGCATGGCTCGAATTTTCAAGAAGATTATCTTCAATTTGCATGTACCATCTGAGACCTTTTCTGCACCTTTATGTTAAGACATATAGTCATCAGGGAGAAGCAAGGGCTGGCTGCTTCCCAAGGGAAGGTAAACCAGGAGCAGAAGGTCACCCTGGCACAGACAATGCCCTCATCAACCAAGAACACAGCCCCACAGGGCCTTAAGCACAGCAGCAGAACTGGGTGCTTGTTACTGTGTGCATCAATAGCCCCAGACACAGACAGCAATGAGTGTGGACCTGGGTCCCTCCTGAAAACCAGAAGGGGTAAGAGGGACAGAGACAAGCTACAGCATTACAGCTGTGGGGGTCTATCCAGAAGAGCATAGGTCCAGATCAAAATCCAGGTCTACCCTGGAGTCGGAGCCAGAGGCAGGCTTGAAGACTGGAATACCTAACGTCTAGCTCAGGCAGAGGCTAAAGGCCCAGGGCTGAGCTTAAGCTTGGATGAAACAGTCCCACTGACAAATAATATTTTTCCTAAACATTTTAATTGATTCCTAGGAGGACAATGTTGGTACAGCATTGATAAACATTTCTTATTCTGTATTTTAAAATTGTTTTAAATTGTATTAAAAAATGTATCAGTAAAAGAGTATCCAACGTAAACAGCTCTTAAAAAACAAAAAAACCTCAAACATATAAGCTCTTTTAGGGTTATTTTCATCCTTGCTCCTATTGAAGTACGTGCCAAAGTATGTGACAATCCTTACTCACTCCCAGTTCTGGCAGCTGCTATCTACAAGTTCTCAAGAAGTCAGTTTTAAGACTTCAAAATTTTTCCTGTGGATTCTTGGTCCTGTATAGCCACTGGATGTCCCATTATTTCACCCAGAACTGTGCACCCTTCTCCTCATACTTCCTTAGTCAGACCTGTCTCTGTTTTGATAAATGAGTCTATCCATTCAGTAACACTAATAATCTGTAATGTAAGAAAATTTTGAGTTAATTAGCACAGAGCACCTGAAAACTTAAGCAAACCATACGCATTAATTATATTAATGAACAAGTAAATGCAATCAAATCAAACATAAAAGCATTGCGTCAAGGCTTGGTTGGGGGCTCTTTTTATTTTTCTCTTTATAAACAAGAGAGAAATGCATTTCACATGTATGACAAGATATTATTGAGAAATATCAGGGACACATTTACTTGATCATCTCTTCCTTTTCTGCATCTACTGCACATGGCCCAAGTAATAACCCTGTTCAGATTCTCAGTGCTGCAGCATCAGACAGCAGGGACATGCTGTCTGATAGTGGGAAATAGTTCAGGTGGGCATCTGAGGGGATAGGTAGGGCACTGTGACCCACATCCATCTGTTAATAGAGCCCAGGATTGCCACTAATTTCAAAGAGCTCTTCTTCCAAAGAGTGGATCTTCTAGATGCCAGCTGTCATGCTCCAAACAGTCCTGCCTTAGAGCTTTTCAGCATGGTGAGAATTGACATTCTGAAGTGTATTTTGGATATAAATTTGTGCCAATGACAACACAGACATTTTAAAAGCCCTTAATATAGTAATGAGTAAAAAATCCAGTCCATACCAGTCAAAGAAAAAATAACTATTTAGAAGATATTAAAAAATCAACATTTTTGTGAACTTGATGTTTATACAAAAGAAATTCACAGCCAAAGAAGTTATGCCTGTTGACTCAAGGAAACATCCAAGGCAGCATTGAGACCGAAGTCTGCAAAATACCTCTATTGTTTCATAGCTAAAAGGGATAGAAGGGACTTAAGGAGATCCTTCGGTCTATCCTTCTGAATTTATACATACGGAGAGAGAGAGAGAGGAGGATTACATATATTTTGTATGTGTATACCTAAAAATATATATGAAACAGAAACCAGAAAAGCTTGCCTAAACCTGAGCTACTTTACTTAAAAATTCAGGTCAACTTTTTACTTGAATTCACCAGTTATATTTATAAAGCTTATGGGTCAACTTGATTTAACTATTTGATTTTAACCACCCACATGATGAACAAACAAAATAATGTCATTATATAAATTTCCTAATAGTCACAAGAAAACTAAAGAAATCTCTGCAGAAACTGGAAATACTTGTTCTTTAAAATGCACGAAGTCTCATGAACATTTTGGAATCTCGTAATTTTCACAGAATTCCAGCTCCCCTTTACTAAGAAATTTTTCACAGAGCAGAAACTGCTTCACACATCCAATTTTATCATCCATTCACTAAATACCACTATTTGTTAAAGTGTTTCTCCAGAACATAAACATTGACCACATTCCCCTTCTTCATAGCTATTTGACTTATTTCTTTCAGGGTATCCGTCTCACCTGTGTCATGCTAAATGAAGACTCAGAAGTGAAAAGCAGGGGTAGTAAAGATAAAATTGAAGAAAGAAAAGATGTCCTTAAAGCCAAGGCACATGCGAAGACCCAAGGTACTTTAGTGATGGCAATGACAATTGTAACTTGTCACTTAGCAGCATGTTTCCTGTCTGCTCCTAGAAACAAGTTAATAGGAAATGACTGCTTGGATACATATTTCTTAAGTATTATAATTTCTGCTTCAGACATCATACTAACATAAAAAATTCAAAGTACCTACGGTCATCAGCCAGACAGAAAACATTGCAGTTGTTATTACTCACATCCTCCAACGTGTTGATTCAACTTACACTTGCTAGTGAGAGGAATTGTGATTCAGATCCTCATGACTGTCACTTTCCAGTAGAGCTCAAAAAATTGGAATCTTGAGTCTGAGCATCTACACCAAGAGTTTTCTTCAGCCCATGAATAGGTTTCTAATCCCATGGAGAGATGATGAAAATATCTCAACTGGATAGGCTACTATGGCAAGTATAGAGAGTTCAGTGAGGCTCACTGTGTGAAGGTATTGTTTTGCAGGCAAGGTAATGGACTCACTAAAGCTCAGAGTCAAAACTAAGGGCCCTTCCTGCTTCACAGTTCATCCAGCTGCAGACTTCAGTGTGTATTAGAAAGGCATTTTGTAGAATCACAGAATCACCTAGGTTGGAAAAGACCTTTAAGATCATCGAGCCCAACCGTTACCCCAGCACTGCCAAGCCCACCACTAAACCATTTCACGAAAAGCAAAATGATCTCCCCTCAAGATCTCCCGTTATGGCTGCCCCTCCATGATCTCCACTCAGAGCCACCCCTCATCTGCCCCCATAGTGGCCCCACAGTATATAGGTGTGGCCACCTCTTACACCCCATGCTTGCCCCTCGGCCCTTCCTGCTTCACAGTTCATCCAGCTGCAGACTTCAGTGTGTATTAGAAAGGCATTTTGTAGAATCACAGAATCACCTAGGTTGGAAAAGACCTCTAAGATCATCGAGCCCAACCGTTACCCCAGCACTGCCAAGCCCACCACTAAACCATTTCACGAAAAGCAAAATGATCTCCCCTCAAGATCTCCCGTTATGGCTGCCCCTCCATGATCTCCACTCAGAGCCACCCCTCATCTGCTCCCATAGTGGCCCCACACTATACAGCTGCTGCCCCTACCCCTCATGGCCACCCCTCATCTCCCCTCAAGATCTCCACTCATGGCTGCCCCCCATGGCCCATGGCTGCTCCTGCTCTCACCTCGCGATCTTCCCTCACAACTACCCCACCACTCCTCTCATGATCTTCCCTCATGGCTGCCCCTGCTCTCCTCACGATCTGCCTTCACCCCTCATGGCTGCTTCTCCTGTCCCCTTCACAATCTCCCCTCTCGACCACTCCACCTCTCCCCTTATGATCTTCCCTCGTGGCCTTCCCTGATCTCCCCTCACCCCTCATGGCCGTCCCTCTCCAACTTTCAACCAGGCAAGTGAACTGGAAGAAGATTTAAAAAAAAAAAGTTAGCCAGTATCATTCAAAGAATATGTGCTCGTAGCTGATGGAAATGGCTGGATGAAGAATATGACAGCTCACAGTGGACAGATGGAAAAAAGGCTCATAGCCTCTCCTGAGATGCTAGCCTTCTTGGCATAAACCACTGGATAGGGGTGACCTGGCTGGGAAAACAACTACAGTCAAATGCCAAGAGGAAAGGTCAGTTGTGACACTTTTTAAAAAAAAGAAAGGGAAAGCAGCAAAAGTAACAACACCTGAAAGAGGTCCTTCCCAAGGCATTTGAGAAGTCTGCCTACAGATGATGCAGTATCATAGGTGGTCTTGATTAGTCCCTCTAAAATGACACAGAAATCACCATCGACATTAAATCCAAAGAATGTTTAAAAGTCGTTTCACTGCTATGAAGAACAAGCTGCACTTCAGATGAAGGAGTGGATTTAAATGTTGTCTCAGTGTTTTCAGACAGATAGTGAAGACCACACTTGATAGCTTTGAACAGCCCCATCCACAATCATGTGGTCTATGTGTTCAGTTTAGAGTTTCCATTCATCAGAAAGAGGATCTGCCTGGAGCAAATACTGATTGTCCTGGGAAAAGTAATTTAGGGAATCAGTAACAGGGGTTTAGAATTGCTCTTCCCAGTGTGGATTTCTTATCCCGGCTAACTGATCAGTCCAGGAATAAAGGAACTCTCACTTTGATGAAGAAAAGCATTCCCGCTATTTACAACATAATTACCTTTTCATTGTAACTTTTACAAGTACATCTGGAACTAATTACTGAAAGCTATTTCCCTTTGGAGTTAGATTTACATCAGCAAGTGCAAATATTTTAAAACAACCTTAGCTTTTACTTAATCCTGGTTTTCCTAAGTATTTACACCTATTTAGTGACAATAACTACTCCCTGGACAAAATATTTACTGAGCCTACTATCATGCAGACTACCTGGTGGATCTTTTCTACTGTTTCTTGAATCATACTCCACAGTTTGAACATTTCTTTTTCTTGTCATCAAAGGACAGAATAAAGGATTTATGCCTTTTTTTTTCTTGACAAGAAAAGGGTATGACTATATGACATCCAATTTCACATTACGTTTGAATATTCACATTCTCTCATTCACATTTAAACAAGGTTTTCCTCTCTCCTCATTAAAGCCCCAGAGATCTGCACTCTGCCAACTAGGATGCAGGCATCAAAACTCTCCAATTCATGTATTCTACTTTTTGCAGCGTAGTCTTCTGCAACCTTTGGCACAGCTTTGTAATTGCAGTTGAATTGGCAGTATGAGGAGAGTAAGAAAAACTTCTATTCTTTTCGAGGCTATTGGAAATAATTTTTTATCAGGTTCCTTCCTTCTTTGTTCCGTCTACTTAGTCAGAAACCCTGATAAACCAATTGTACCAAAACTGAGTTTACCTGTTATGCTGCAATAAACTATTGATCTTTTCCCTTAGGAAAAAAAAGACAAAAATCAAATGTACTCAAACTTCTACTTTTAAAAACATGTAGTGCCAGATTCTCAGTGAATTCAACCTTGTTCTTATTAAATCAGTAGATTCTGCATCCTATTTACACATTAGTAGAAAACTGGCTTTCAGCATAAACAAAATGTGCCAGGGTAGCCTGTAAAACTGAACACTTCTGGCTCTCCATGAGATGGATGACTGGGCAAAAGCAGGACAAGTTTGTCTATACTGCAGCTCCTCCTTTGTCTTTCTGCCATAGGTTGTCTGTGAAATACCTAGATTTTAGTGCAGCAAGACTGGTGCAATTCTGAATATGGACATTGCCCAGTTTCAAACTGGATGATATCAGTTTGTTGCTCTTATATAGCAATCCGTTTAGACTCCAGAAAAGTCCCTGTGCAGACTAGAACAATCCAGACTAAAATCAATCCAACATCACAACTTTGATGAAAAAGGTACATACTAACTTTTACAGAAAAATCTACTATGTATCAGCATGGAAGAAGCCCCATTAGGTGATTTTTTTTCTTGCAGGTGAAGCTGCAATACTTCCAGTCAGTACTCAGTACAGTAATGACAGTAGCTTTGTCAGTATTTATCACTGGGGACTGGATAAAATCACCAAAAGATTTTATTCCAGTCCCTGCAAAACATTCTGTTCAGCCTACTAAGAGAAGTTTCACATTCTATTACTAGTCATGTAAACCACTTATGCTTGATTTCATAAATTTCCTGAGGGGAGGAATTAGTTCTGTCCACGTGTTTACAAATTAATGTATTAGGAGTCAGCCTTTTGTATTCAAGGAAAAACATACATACACTCAATAAGGCTACATTGTATGATTAACTACAGAGTAACAAACATCCAGCAGACAAGATAATTGGGAAAAATAGTTGAACAGAGTTTAGTTTTGTTTTAGTGTAGTTGAAGATTTGAAGAGATTATTATGGTTATGTCAATTTTCTAGTATGTCTTCATATTCACAAACATCTGTCAAAAAGAGTCTTCTGTATTTACCTCGGAAAGCGTGTCTCTCTTGCATTATGAAAGCACTGCAACTACTTGGTGTTCAAGGATGTAAAATCTCCAGATACTCTCTTTGGAGAAAGAGCAGAAACCTACAGAATCACAAAATATTTTGTTATTCAGAAAAAGGCAATCGGACACTAACTAAAAAGCTTTCTGAAATTACCACATCATGAGTACACTGAAGCAGATTTTGCGTCAGCATCCTGAAAGCAAAAGCTACAAGTCTTTGCCATCTGTATCCTGCAGTTCTAGTCACTTCATTTAGATCTCCTGTAAAGTATCTTCTTTTTTTAGTTAAATACAAATAACATTTATCTTAAGCCATTAATACTTCTCAGGGAACAGGCGTTGCAGTACAAATACACAATCCTATTACACTTTTTTGTACCCCAAAGTGAATATTCATGAAATCTGGTCCATAACTTGTGCTTATTTCTAGAACAAAAGAGAATTTTTGCCATAAACCAAGATAATTGCTAAAACAATTAAAAGTAATAATGTTATGTACTGAAATTTACTAGTGTTACTTTCTGATTAAAATTACTTCATACTGTCCAAATTTCAGAGAATGATTAAATTGAGGTCTGAGGTACAGAGAAAGTGTAGATCCTGTGTCTATCAGAAGTACTTTTCTTCATTATAACAATCCATCCATTCCAATGCTCTCTCACAATTTTGCAAAATAGGATTTGTTTCCTCTAGCTGCAAAATTCTACAGAGAAGATTTCACCTCAATGTCATTTCTAAGTACACAGTGCAGCTATAACTTCAGAAAGTGCCTGGAGTGTTTTAAGCCCCATTGTACAATGTTTTACAGCAATACTTACGGATGATTGATGTGCTTAAAATGTGTTCTGAGACTGAGAAACCTCTTCTGACTCCTAAGACCATTTTAAACTGCCTGTAGGCACTAGCATGTTTTTATGAAGTGCATCACATCCATTCCTTGACTTAAACAAACAGAAACATTTATGGTGATATACTGCCAGTTTTACCGTTGTATGAGCTGCACAAAAAACACCAATCTGCTTACAGTGACTAAAGAGATAGCATCTTCAGATCCAAAACACAGTATCTCTGGGCAAAATACCCTAAGACTCTCTGTGACAAGTTACATTGGGTAACAGAGGAGCTTTGGGTGGTCCACAGAGATGCTTTCATTCTCTACTCCGTGAAACATCCTCTGATCTAGAAAGAAGGTGGCCTTCTGCTGACTGCAGGCAGGACCAGTTACTGTTTAGGAATCCCAGTGGTTTTTTTGACAGGCCACAGAAAGGAAAATGCATTTCTGAAGCCTGGAGAACTGCAGGGTGTTCCTTTGACAAAGCTTCAGCAATAAACATATGGATGACACTTTAAACAGTGGGATGCAAACACAGAGAAGCACGCTGTTCCATAGTCACAAGACACATGAAGAGGAGAGTTCTATCAGATTTCACGTTGTCTGCCACTATGCAGATCTTGAACCTTATTTTAAGAGCATTCTGAAATCTGATTTCTGCTGTAACTGCCAAAAAAACCCAATTGCTCTTTCTTCATATTTTTTTACAGAGAACAAATGTCTTCACATTTTGTGGAGAAATTTCGTTCTCTTTCCCATGATCCCTGCAGCAATCAAAGAAATCAGGAAAAAGAAATTCAATGAGGAGAATACCTACAAGTATGATTGTACATGACTGCTCTTGGAATAGTTTATTAAAATTAAAAAGCATCCTATAAGAACTTCATGAGCATGTTTCCATCTTTGTCACTCATGTCGAAGTGTACCTGCACATGCTTATATAACAATATGCAGTGCAGAATTTTACAGACAAGCAACAGAACCAAAATGTCATGGGCTTTCTCATACATCTATGCAATCTCTGCTGTAATTATTTTCCACTGGGATTCTAAAGAACTGGATACAGCCTGTCAAATTTTTGTCTAATTTCATTTTTTCTTTTAAGATCTTTGCTTTCACTGAATTTCATCAGAAGGTAATTTGGTTGTGGAATAAAAAAAAAAATTAAAAAGAATTGTGAGCATCTGCATGTTCATTTTAAAGTAGAAGTTAACATAATTTGAATTTCAATGAAATAAAATGAGAAAGTGTTCAGATTTCAAGTATTTTTAAATTTCTCATGAACACTTCAGCAGCCTCCAGAACTTGTGTTTTGGTTCACAAGAGCATCTGCCTTTTAAAATCTCCCTGTTTCCTGCTACTATTGCTACGCTGCAAAGTTCCTTTTTATAGTATCTCCTTTTTCAAATCCTAGTGCAGGAAGAAGTGATCTGCCACACTCTCAAGCAGAAGTACCTCATTTCCACACAGGCAATAGGTATCTTTACAAACTTGATGAGCGAAGAAAGAGTTTAAAAATATTTAACTTCCAAAGCCTGTATTTTGGCCAGAAGGGTTGGCAAAATACCACAAATCCTCTGAATGGTACAGGAATTCTCCTCAGAATGAACTAAATTATTAAATTCCCACAAAATCTATGTGTAATCAAGTTAGAAAAACTGTGAGAAACTGTCTGTATTATGACATTTCAAGAGTTCCGATTCTGATGTTGTTCAGAAGACAGAAGTGCCAAACCTGACGATGCATGAAAATGAGCAATGTTCCAAAAGCCATGGCAACATTTTGAGAAGATCAGCAAAAATCCACTACAGATTTATTTTGATTTTTGTTTAGCTTTCTCCAAAGTAACTTGCCTAATTTGAGTACATGTAGAAGTATGTTTCCTTACTTTCTGATTACTTTAGAAACAGAGTTATTAGCCATATGAAATTTCATCTCTCATGCCTTAGTAATTACCATCTTGAAAATGAAGATACACAAATTGATACTTGCAGAACAGCGGTACTACTAAAAACACTGCATAACCTTTGGAAGGGAAAGAAGCCCTTGGAACTAAACTTCAGTGAAAATATAGCAAGTGCCTGATGGTAAGAGACAAAATCAGTAGCTATAATCCAGAAAGCAGGCAAAGAATATTACTAAGTATCTGAGACTGTATATAAAACTGTAAAGAACATAAAAAATATAATCAAAAAAATCTAGCTAATTGCTTAGAACTTATGTCAGACCCCAATCCAGATAAACTATATCTCGCTAGGGAAAAAATTATAATCCCATTAATTAATAAGACAAAATAGGTTAATGGAATTAATTAATAATAAAATAAATTTCATTAATAATTAAAATAAATAATAAATTAATAAAAGAGGGGAGATCTTCCCTACTTACTGTCTCTGATTTTCAAAGATCTCTTTGTACCAGGTAATTTCCTCATCAAACATTGACAGAACAGCAAAATTGGGATAAAAGCTGGAACTGGTGGCAAGCCTTTCCAGTAGGTTACTAAATGCCTGCAAATTTACAGAAAATCTATTGAATAATAAATAAAGAACTGCAATTTTAATATAAAACATCTTACTCTCAACCCTGAATTTTCTCCAAAGTTATTTTGTTAAAATAATTTCTAAATACTTAAATACTAATTAATTGTTTGGATTTTTGTTTTTTTTCTTTTTGGCTTGAAAAGTAAACTACGAATTGCATTAAGATCTGTATATAGAAACCTATTTTACAGTTACATTTATTGACTCTTCATAAGCAAGATTAACAGTTTGTGTGAAATGTAGTGGCATCAAGGAATGATGGGAATGAATTTAATAAAGCTATTAAAAATCAAATATAGGAAAACAAAAATAATAGAATAATCTAGGTACCTTTTTTATGAATGGAAGAAAAAGAAACAGAAGAAAATACAACTGTTTATATATATATCAATATGGAAGTAGATGTACATGAAGCACCTCTATAATTAGTTTTTAGAATAAACTTTCTTGTTACTCAATTTTAGGCGTGGTTCTGAGAGGCAGTTAAAAATGGTAGCTGGAAAAGCATACCTTGTACCACTGGAAATCAGTCTAGACAACATGCCCAAAAAACACCTTTTAAGAAAGCATGAAGTACTCAGGGACCCACTGTGGACCTATTCCAAAATACAGGACACTGGAATAGTGACCTGTAAACGTAAGGAAACCCTTTGAAGTAACATTGTAAGATGGTACTGTAGCCTCACAAGCTGCATTGACCAGGAATTTATGCTTTTTTAGACATTATCCTTAGTAACTCTGAAATTACAACAACAGGCCAAAAAGTCAGTGGCACGAAGCTCCAAGGAAACTATTCTGGCATGAAAACAGCTGTCTTAAAACATGGACAACCATCACTCATATTTTGTCTACATACCCAAATAATTCCAGAGATTTGGATGGACTGAGGCAACAAAAATTCTTTTTCCTCTAATCTGCTTGCACTTCCCAGTTAACATCACATGGAAAAAATGCTATAGGAGGTAATAGAAGAAATTCTTAATTGTCGTGCAACTGCCTGTTGAGTCTGTGACAATCCAGTTTGTTCATGGGAATACTCACAGTTCTAAGTAAGTCTTATTATGTAAATGTAATTATAATTATTCCCATGATACTGTGGGAAATGGCACTGAAGCTACCATTTCTTCAGATGTCAAGTCTGCAAAAGACAAATTCCGGAAATACAACCAAAAAGTTTATAGTGTGATTTGATATAATTTTCCCCAATAACATGTTTGCTGTATTTGAATATGTATTACCAGCAGCAGCCTCAATTTCTGGTAGTTTGTGGTTAAATATCCCATAAAAGCTAACTCACTTGTTCTATTCTGAACTCACTACATTCATGCTGACAACCCAAATTACAGTATTTTATTATATTGCATCTTTACTGTGTATTTTATTTATCTCTGTCGTGCCTTCTAGTTTTTGGCATCTATTCAAAACCTTTACCTGTGTTCTCCTGCTGTTCTGGGTTTTTCTGTAGCTTCTTTTGCTTTGTACTCAGAGCGATATCATTTACTTTCATATGCTACAAAGTTCATTAGTTTATAGAGAGCTTATGCAGTCTCTCAATGACACCAAATTGTGCTTCTGAATTGCTATACAGCTGCAAAGATAGCTTGTGCATCAAATCGCCAATTTTGACAACCTGTGAAACACTGCTCCTAAATATGCTCTTCATGGCACAAAGGCAACTTAGTTTAGCAGTTAAATTTTCAAGTGAAATGACACAGTGAATATGTATGTTACTTACAAGCAATGCACAATTCAAATGGTTTGCACACTTTTTGTTTACTGTTTGTTAGAACTTCATGTCTTGGTTGTTTATGTCTCTTCACAGGTTCCAATAATATAACATCCATAAAAATTGGAACATTTCATGGGGCATCTAAGTTTGCTCCATTTTTTAACAACTACATTGACTTCATTTTTTCTGAATCTCCTTGAAAGAGGACATTTTCCCTAGACTTGAAAAGCTTTAACAATTAATGTCTTCATTTAGCAACACATTACATTGTGTAGCTCTTAAGAGTAAGTACTTTTTCTTCAATTAACTTTGGTTTTCCTCTAGAGTCTGAGGTTACAGCCCAGTATCACCAGAGGCATAAAATAACATGCTTCTATCCACTTCAACGGTTACACAGACACGAACAGTTAGTGAGCTTCAATTGGTGACAATTAACTTTGTCATTCTTCATATCCATTGCAAAAACTTGTCTTCTTTTTAATGTTTGCAAAGAGATTTTTATCAACAACTTTTTATTTATTTGCTTGCTTCTTTGAAAGACTGTTTCTAAATAGCAGCTTTTGAAGAGATAGCTTTTATCTATTTTTGTTTGGGTGAGACTTCTAGGAGGGTCATAAGCACCTGTGTCTTGTAAAACTAAAAGGAATGTTGGTGGCAATATTAGGCCTTCTCTTTCTTCTGAAACCTCCTACCACAGGTTGGAAATCTTATATTTCAGAAGTGAATTAAAGAGAACTTGAATCTACAACACTTATATCAGAGAAAGTCCTACGTTTTACTATAATACTTTTATGGGACTAGCAAGTTATTTTGCTGAACATATCTGTTGGATAAAAAAATCCATCCTGTACAAAGTTAGCTTCTCCCTACACCAACTACATTCATCAGAATCACGCTTCTTCAACAGAGACTATGTGCTTCCCAGCTTGTTCAATCAGCCATATCTTCTGCTTTCTGCCCCAACCACAGTACAATGTCCATTTTGCCTAACGTTTTTTGACACACACACCCCCACCCCAGTTCTTCCTTTGTTCTGCCTCTTCTCCATTGCATGTGGTATGTTTGTATGCTTACACAAACTCCTTCTCTCACCTCTTGATTTTATGATGCATCTACTTTTATGTTTGTTGTACTTGTTGGGATGCATTTGTACAGCACTGATAGTAAACCTCTTCTGTCACAGCAGGAAGCTGTTCCTTACACCAGTTGCACCTCATGGCTTTCTTTCCATTTTTCCTTCAGCTATTCAAGAAATTGTATTTTCTGAAACCCTGTGAATTCTCCTTTAGAGTCTTACATAACTCAATGTATTCAACCATCTCTTTTCCATCCATCTTCTCTTTTCCATCATGCTTTTCATTTTCTTAGATATTTGGCTCATTTACTCATATATTATCTACTCTGATACTTTATATTTTCCCCACTATTTCAATTGTTATTTTCTTAAAAATTTGCAGAGTTTACATGAGTTCAAGGTACACAATTCCCACTGATTTTATTAACTCCCATTGACTTTAATATGAGTTTTATGGCTAACTCACTGGCAACTCTGAAAATACAGGGTCTGGTGGGTATAATTTATTTTTTCTACCTTCTTTCAATGGGAGTTTAGAGTCTCTTATTTAAAGGAATAATCTTCTAAAAGCTTTTTCTGGTTTTGTAATCTCATATTAGCACTTTTAATAGCTGAGGGACCAAAGAAGATATTTTCGTGCAAGTTAGAGTAATTGAGCTCTGCATGTCCAGATTCAGAAGAGGTAAGGAAGATTAGTCATTTTCCCTTGATTCACAGCCAAATTTTGCCCTTGCTTTTATCATTGCAGTCTACGGTGGTCTCCTCTTGTCTATTGCAGATGAGCACACATCTTGAATAATGAATGAGTCTGCCATCAAAAAAATGCAAATCTTGTTCTTCATTTCAGTATTTGGACATATCAATTTCAATTTCCTAAATCCTCTCTTCTAACTTGAGCTACTAATGATGCTAAGACAATTATCTAACTCTACCAGACGGCCTATTGTTCATCCAACAGAAAATCCTATTTTTACTAGAATGTCAAACTGTTTCTGTAATTGTTCACATATAATTTCCTTATTCTTTCACAGTCTTTCTGTATCTTAACTAGTAGCCAGGGTGTCTACAGCTATAAGACAAGGAAGCTTTGTCTGAAAAAGTAATGTATACTTACAGATCCTCTAATATCACCAAGAAGAACAGGCGAGCTTTTAGGCTCATCTGTATCTTAATCTTGTGTTCTTTCCAACCAGACAAGCATCCACTGTCACACTTCAGCCATCTAAAGAAAATTTATTTTTCTTCCAAATTCTTCATTTATCTCCAAAGGCAGTTTCTCCAAACCTGGGTATTTCTGCACCCAGTTTTCATTCCAGACATCAACCTAATTCTCATATAGCTACAATTGCTAGTGCAATTGAAGACAACAGGTTTCAGCTGCTTGTCATGTTTACTTTTAAAGTCAATCCAGCAGTTTACAAAATATAAAACTGAACATGCAGAAGTTCCTACTTTAAATGAGAATGTGAAGTCTTTATTCCAGGCCAGACTGTGATTATCCTTTATGGAATTTCAAAGGGAAAAAAAAAATAATGGAAAGCTTTTATATCATAATATACTGGAAACCAGCTGCTACTGTGGTCCTGAATACTTCCTATGAAGACTGAGGTGTTGGCAGAGCCCTGAGTCACCTTCCCAGACCAGTAAGAAAGCTGGGCATGGAGAAGAGATTCAGATTCCAAAAAGCCCAGGGTACTTTCGTGCACAAAACTTCTTCATCCCCTGTTTCAGAGAGGTAATCGATACACTATCACTTACCATGAGCAAACAAAAGGTTTATATCCACTGTCTGCCATTGCTTCTTAGTCAAATAAAATATGGTTGGAGTCAGGGCCACCACAGGTCCTGCATATTAAGTGACTCACAAACACAATGACTGATATCATATGCATCTTGTCTTCAAATTATGCAAGGTTATGTTGTAAAGAGATTTTCAGTTATTAGCATTGATATTAGTTGGCGTTGAGGAGATATCTTATTTGTCCATATTTTTCAGATTTTCTTCCCCCACTTTTTCTTTACTGAGGAGATATTTACTTCATATGAAAGAAAGCTTTATATAAAAGTTGATAGCATTTATCAAGCAACAAAAGTCTTGGGCATTGAAAAATGAGTATTTGCCAAAATTATGCATTTCACATTTTAATTACAAGAAGGATAAAATCTGCATGTGAACCAAATATAAATAAATTTAGAAAAACAAGCTAGACAAGTACACACAAAAAAAGGAAAAAAAAAGAAAGAAAGAAAAAAAAAAAAGAGGAACCCCCCAAACGTGCAGGTGTGGAAAACAGGTTAGTATGGCAGCAGTACGATTTTTTTCATTCTGCCACCCTTATTCACAGTATGTCGAATTTTAGCTCAGAATCCTGAAAATTTCTCAAGGCAGCAAAGTTTTCATTGGAGGCCTGCTTGGAGCATTTTTCAGGATCAGGGTCTGCCTCACCAGGTAGTCCTACCAACATGAATTACACTTGTTCAAAGTACAGTTCCAATACAAAGTAACCACAGCACATACTCAAATATTTATCAAAATGTTTCTCAATCTAGTAATTTCAGCTTATAGAATTTTGAGATATGAAGTATATTAAATTTTACCTTAGAAGAAGATTCCAGTCCTTTTGACTCTTGAAACACGGGATTTAGTCTTGTTCCTAAGTGGTGACCATTCATCTGCCAACTGAATCTCACATCATGAGAGAACTCCCTGTATTAAAAATGTACAGAAAGTTCTACCTCAGAATTCAACTACAAGTATCAATACTTGCTATTCAGAGCAACAGCTCCAAAATAAAGCTCTTTGATTTCAGATATAATTGAAAATGTAACCAAATTATTGTATATTCTGTTGTTTTTTGCACCACTGACGAATACAGGAACTAATCCTGTACCTGCTACTCACCTTAACACTAATGCAAGTAATCCCATTCTAATTAAGAATGTGTAAATAAAGATTATTCATATAAGTATGTAAGTGAAATTGAATGATAAAATCCATTTATTTAGTTTCTGTCTCTAAGGTATGTGGTTTCACATGCCCAGTTGATGCTAAAAATACTACTGAGAATACAAGACCCTAAAAAGACAGTGCACAAGGTGCAGTCAGCAGCCGTGATACCAGTTGCTGATCTTATTAAAAAAGCAGCTCCCAAGACCTCCCTGCATCCCTCAGTTAATGTTCTTCCACATGCTCATAAAGTCTAGGGGGTTCCTGACTCAAGCATAGGGTGCAACCTTATGAACCGTTACTTAAGCAGCTATAGCATACTGCCATGACAATCCCATTAAAGGGAATGAGACAGAAACAAATGTTGGCAGGATTACATCTATAATTTTCTTCTCTATTGTTCTGCCTCAATTTTATAGATTTTCACCCCACCACTACTCAGTTACAGCACAGATGGCTTACTGAGAAATGGCTTTATAAAGTCAAAGGGCATCTGAGTAAGAAAAAGTTTTAAAAATCATATCACTATTCTTCTTGAAAAGGGATGAATAAAAATGCTATGGATAAAAACCAGTGAGATTTAGACTACAGTTTTCTAAGGTGCCTGGTACTTGCAGACATTTGCGTGCTTAAAATCTTCTCATACACAGCTCCACAGTCAGTACTGGACCATTCTAACACACTCCTGGCTGGTGCATAGTCAGGAATGTAATGAGCACAGCTGAGCTGGTGAAGAGAGGAGTTCACTTGTGTGGACCCAAAGCTTAATTCCCCGCCAGTTTCCCATGATTTCCAGTCACCTTGAGCCATCAGTCATGATTCAATCTGCCTTTGTAGCAGCTGAACTTCTTGCCAGTCCTTACTAACAGACCAGTGGTATGTGAAATCATCAGTCCTTCAAATGGCAAGGTAAAGGCAATTAGTTCGTAAGGTTAAAAGTGGAGTTTTGTGGATTGACACCCTAATCCATGTCATTACTTTCATAAGCATAAGTATTTTTACACAATTTGTTTAAAAAATAAGCAAGCGATATCTAGAGTGAGCATGTCTTCTGAGCAAGAATAATAATCACATTTCACCAAAAATTGAATACGTCTATTGTGTAAATGAAGGATTCCCTGAGCACACATTAGCAAGAGAGACCGTAGTAATCTATCATTTCAACTATCCTTGAACAACAGGATCTGTAAGTAATTTTGATAGAACAGACTGTGACAGCTTCATAGGAATTATTACAAGTTGCATAGGCAAAAATCCATAGAATAAAAGGAGTCAAAATAGGATGTAGGCTACTGTGCCAATTCACATATGATCAAGCATTGAAAGTAACCTTGCTAAAATAAGTGGAGTTCACTACAATAAAAAGACACAGTGATGTTAGCTGAGTGACTAAAGTGCCACATATCAGCTAACCATACTGATAAAACCAAACGCAGATTTTGTTATTAAATGAAAATATAAATAAAAAGCTTTCTTTCTATCTTTCAGAAAAAGCAAAACTGGTCACTGTTCTCCTCATCACATATAAAACCAGCGTGCACATATGTTTATTCGTTTGACTGACCTCCCAGTTAACCTACCAGTCCTGCAAGTTAAATGTGTAAGAACAGAAAAATCTGGATCTTTGTATTTACAAGATAAGCCTAAGTTATTAATGCATGGCATAGTCTGGTATAGGTGGAAGTAGGTGTGCTGTCATTATTAGGGTTATATACATTTCACCCTCACCTCCTTTGTCCTTGTATATCATCTTACTCAGAGATAGTCACAAGAAATTTGCCAGGTAGGACAACATTAGAAAACCATGCTAGCCTTCTGCTTGAGGAACAATTCTGGGTTTAGGAATTTTTTTCTCTATTTTACAGAATGATCAAACAAGACACAATGCAACATTTTGAAGATCATGAGAGCAGATAGCAAAATAAGTCTCTCGTCTCTCAGCTTCTCAGCAAAAGAACTAAGTTGCTGTCTGTGAAAGTGAATGAGTGGAATTTATCTGCCAGCCCATTCCAGTGAATAGTCAGAAAAGAAGTAATGTAGAATAGCTTAGAAATTCTCACCCATGGTTGTCCTTTCATGCCAATGCTTCTTGTACTACTGACATTAGTGTATCATGTCAATAGAAGGGTGTTTACCTTTGGATAATTTTGTGTGGGTAAAAAGAAACAACAGAAAGTTAAAGAGGATGAACTGAAAGGGAAAAAAAAAAGCTAGTATGTCAATGCCCTAGCAAAAGGCCATTTTTGTACTTCCAATGTGCTGCCAAAATTTCAGCATCTTGATGTTATGTAGTACTTCGTTTACATTCCCTCTCCTCTGCTCAGGGATCACTCCTTGTATAATGAACAAAAGCAATTCAGACTGATGCAGATCATTTAATCAGTACCTCATTGCGCTTGACAAAAGCTAGTAACTGAGCTTTCTTCTCCCTCCTGCTACATTCAGTGGGAGCTTTGAAAGTTCACGTGAGTTAAAGGTGTCTCAATTCCCAGCACTGCTGCAAAATACAGGTATGGTTTACAACAGCTTTAATGCATTACAGGAGGTGTAGGTCACAAGATGGTGTTCTGAATACACGTTAGAAGCCAAAACCACCAAATCGCAAGACACCTTGATAATGACAGATTTACCTAAACAATAACACCTCTTTTCCACATTTTTTGAAACTTTGATGTCCCTCAGTGTTATTGATCACCAACTTCAAAAAACTTTTGTAAGTAAAGCAAACTAAAAAAGAAAACAGGCATATAACTTAGTGAAATGTGATGATGATAATAAAACATGATACATTGCACATAAGAGTTACCTCTAAGGAAAGAGCTCTATGGAAACATTACAGCATTTGGATTTACTAACATGTTATAGTCCAGTGGGCTGTGTTTACTTTCCTGTGCTTGCCTTCCAAAGCCCATGAAACTCTTCCCTCACACACTGAGTATCTTCACTAAACACCTTTCCTTTTTGCCTCCCAATAGCTATTTTCTCCAACTGAGAATGTCAGTAGCTGGTGTGAAAAGCTTTAGGGAATAGCAGAGACATCAAAGCTTCTTCTATCCTCTTTCATCAATAAAATGCTTAATTTTGGTGACCAGCAAAAGTGACTTCAGTCACTGTCAGTGGCTTCATTTACATGCCCCTAACACTGGAAGACATATTCACTTTTTTTTTTTTTTACCCAAGAAGTAGGTGTGTTTACTAAAAAATGCATATTGAGACAACCCAAAACTAACTGCCCACTTAGTAAGCAGTTTGGGCAGCTACAAAATTTTTACTTTGGTGCCATTTGTAAAATAGCATTAGTGTTGGCAATTTACTCCTTGTACCTTCTTTCATATAGAAACCCAGAGCACTCAGTCAGGAATTTGCAGGCATTTGAAGTCACATTATTTGTCCCATGCTTGCCCTCTTCAGAGAGTTCCCTCTCTGAGAACCTTTTCACCACCCTTTCCCTGGGATTTCAGATGAGAAATTTCAAGAAATCAATTGTCCTTCAATCACTTTTCTTCCATTAAGCTATCAAAACTCAAAATTCATTTTCCTAATTCAGGCAGTCTCCACCACATTTACAAAATTTAAATCTAATTGTAATGAATACAAAAAGCAAAAAAGCTGAGTGCTATAGAACACAAACCTGACAGTGTAGTGACTTTATCCTGCTGAAGAGAAGGATTATACGACACCAGGTCACAAGCTCAGTGCAGACACAAAAGTGAGACCACAGCAGTTAGGGTCAGACTCAAGAACTCAAGTCTTCACTGAAACACCTTCACTGAAAATCCAACTAACTGTGTTTGATTTCCAGATACAAGTTCTTCTGCTGTCTGTTTCAGGGCAGTCGAATGTAATTCAGCTTTGGTCTAAAACCCCCATATTGTCACAATGTGTATTAGCTCAGGAAAAAAGACGCACTAAAACAGCTGTGGAGCTTTGGGACTGAAGTTGCCTTCTGTCCAGAACTCAGTAGAACTTGTGTCTGCTACAATCAGTCTACACTGGCAGAGATAGCTTGATTCACTTGCTTAGAGTTAGTGATGTTCCTTCCTGATAAGTTTGAAATAAATTTCACTGTACTAAACCTATTCAAAAAACAAACAAACAAACAAACCCCAAACAAAACAGACTGTAGCTACTATATGATTCTGGGACAATTTTGATTAATCAGATTTCAACTGCTGCAAACGATTTTCAAAAGTAGAGTCCTTCTCCCCAATAACTGCCAATTACAGCCAAAACATCCTGGCTTTCCTTATCTCAGCTGAACATATGCATTGTTTTTCTGACTATTCAAACAGCGTAGGCTGTGCTATGTTCCTACACCATTGCTTTTGAAAGTACAAGAAAACAAATCATATTTAATTTTGCATACAGCTTAAATATTAAAGTGATTACACTAACCCAATATACAGCAGCATTTCAAAAATTGCATTAAATTGAGAAAATATCAGTGCAGAATCAAAGCCCCACTCTTTAACAGCTCCCCCCTTTTCTCAGGCTTTAAGGAATCATCATCTTTTAAGTATAAAAAACAGACTTGAGACTTCTGAATGGATATACTTTGACGGAATTTTTTGACTCCTTCTTCTAGGTCTATTTTGAAAATCTCTGCATAAGCACATTTCAAGTCCTAAAAATACATATAATTATTCCCATAAGTTTGAAATCTTGCACTTCTATATACAAGATTCCACTTAATCATATATATAGCTGCTCAATATCAGCCTGGATAGGAATGGTATCCCTGTAAAATAAATGAGTAAAAATTGTTTTGCTCTGCAGAGCTTGATGTATAATAATTAATTCCCATTTTGTTAGAGGTGTATGAAATACAGGAAAATATATAAATCTTGACAGAAAAAACCACCAGAGATACATGTGCATTACTATGACAGTCAGGACAGTCACTTAGTGGTATCAAGGAGATTTGTAGTAGAGTGAGCTGAATAAATCAAATTTCTAGATCAGGAAGTGAGGCAGAAGCAGCAGCATTTGGAGTTTTGAAGAAGATCTCTTAAATTAAAGAAAACACAACACGGATTGACATCAACCTGAAAGTTTGTCATTCTCAACATTTCTATCTTTTCAAATAAATGATTCATAAAAAAACAAACAAACAAACAAACAAAAAAAAAAACAAAAAAAAAAAAACAAAAAAAACCAAACAAAAAAACCCCCAAACCCACAAACAAACAAATCCACCCAAACAAAAAATCCCCAAAAGAGAACAATTCAGCTTTAGGGGTAAAAAAGCCCTAAAAACTGTGGTCAAATATTCAACATCAGATGTTCTGACTTTATTGAAGTTTGCTTTGATTTTTTCCTGACAAAAAAGCTTGCCAGTGTTGAGCAGAAGTTAGGAATGGTTTGAATTTTTCTAAGATCCTTTTATGATGCATACACTACGAACAGTAAAACCCATCATCCTACCCTTAGAGCTATCTTTTCCTTAACATCGTGCAAGATGTAGTAAATATTTACATCCTCATGCTTCATTCTACTCCCCTGTATAATGATATGCTGCCATACCTACACTGTCTTTATCTATAGTCTGATTCATTAATGATTGTAAGGCACACTGAGGCTCACTTAAAAGCATAATATCAGAAACAGCTTTTGCAAAGAGCATCATAAATGAAGTGTCATTATAATAAAATTCAACTTTTCTGTAAGAAAAGTTACAATTACGTTCATATGTATTTCTAAACACTAGACTGATACCAAAAGTTTCTGATCAACAAAAATGCACTGCTATCCATGTTTATGTACAGAAGAGATCATTCAGTAACAATTCTATTTTTAACATCTCACATTTGTGATCTGGAAGCCAAGTATAAGAATAGGCTTAAGCTCATCCTGACCAGACACCAGACAACTGAGGGTTAAAATCTGCATCTCTGCTTTGTTCCTGCTCTCTTATGCCAAGGTGCAACAAAGAGGCCTAGCTCCAGGTGATTCAATGTGCCATATGTGCTGCATTTCCTGCACACGCTAGGAGTTGAGAACAGCATTTCCAGGTTTACAGCTAGTCCGATTTTCTTGCTTTTCATCAGTTTAAGCCTGCCCCCTCCTGTTGTTTATACATTCTATTTAATTTGTGCTCTTTTTTACTTTTTTTAATACCAGAGACAATTAAAAACATACAACAAAAAGGCACAGGAAGGGAAAATGGAAGTATTCCCTGAACGACTTGCAGCCAAATTCAGCCCTTTGGAGAATCTGCTCACAGAAGCATGAAATCTTCACAGATGTCTGGGTAGTGCAAGGGTAGCATGACTGACATGTTCTGCTGCCCTTGCTATTCAGAATATTTTTGTGGGTGGCTTGGAGTATGGGAGGTGCTTCTCTTTCACTGTGCTTCAAAAGACAAATCAGCATAGCCATTTTCAAAAGGGAAAGACATATACTAAAAATGCTGAGCTTTAGCCCCTCTGAGTGATCCTGCTGATTTTGAAGGGGCCATTCACATGTGAAAGGTACAGCATTTGGCATGGGCTCAGTTGTGTGGTCAGATTTTAGGACATATGCCAGCTTTGATGAGGCACCTCAGACTGATAACTGGTTCTGAGCTCTGTCATGGAGGGGCAATAATGAACACAGGAGACAGAGACACTGTGGGTCATGCTACAGCCATGCTCTACAGACCTTCAACAGCAGTGATGCTGGCCACGGAAGGAAAAGTATTGGGAAACAAGACCATTCAGACTACAGTTTTGAGGTCATTATTATAGCTGCCATGCAGCATATCTTCTATTAGAACACCCTACTGCAACAGTAGTTCCTCTCACATAGACTTTTCATGGAGCAAGCCCAGGTTTGCAGAGGCAGTAAGATGGGAATCACTGGCAGTAACTGTCCCCCAGCTACCACTTCCTCTTGGGATTTGGCACAGTGGTGGTCTAAGCACTGCCAGAAACAACAGAACAATGAGGTTAGTCCAATGCTGCAGACTAATCACTTCTCAGATTAATTTGGAAACTAAAGGTCTACAAAAGCAGCTAGCATTGGTAAACATTTTGCATTTGTTACAAGTACTGTGAACCAGATTTCCCTCTCTCCAAATAATTCTATCCAAACCTCCCCCAAAAAAGATCAAAAAATTTTTAAATAAATCCATGCATAAGCCTATTTTTAGCAACCAAGCGATATATCTACAAAACCGGGACTTAGGGTCAACAGTACTAATCCAAAAAGCGCTGCTTACAGTGGAACCATACACTTAACATCACAATCTTATTCTATTTCTACATTCTGATCTATAAGACTGTTTTCTAACCACATTCATGAAATTAAATAACAATGAATGTCTTATTAAATACAAGGCCTGATTCTCATCTCACAGGAACTGATGGCAAAGTTGCTAGTTGAAGCTTGGAACTGATCACACTCTATTTATACCTAACATATATAACATGCTAAGTTTTTTCGTTTGTTTTTGGGGTTTTTTTTCCCACAGCATACATCTGCTTCACAGTAAAAACAAGATATTAATATTACCCAGTAATTCAGCTGCTTCCCAGCCTTTGGGCAAACTTTGGTGAAGTAAGCAGTCTCCGTGTTTTCATACTTGTTAATTCTGCCAGCTTCCTCATGAGGAATTTACATGAGAATATGTTCATTTTCATGCAAGTTGGAGTCTGGGTTGGGTTACCATTTTTTTCAAATAGCTTTCCAGAGTAATAAATATCATCTGGTTTTAAAGCTACACCCTGAACTATGAGTTAGCTGCTGAGTGCCTGTTTAGTAAAGAAAATGTAGTAAACCAATATCATAATTGCATAAAATGGAATCCAGACGTAATTCTGGTAGGTTACACTGAATGCCAATCACTAAGGAGGGAAAAAATAAAATCTTTCAGATAGCATATTAATAACTCACAGTAACATTGGAAAAAATAAACTGTAAATTGCTTTTTGTATTGAACACATTCACTACCAAAAGAGGAGGAAGAACTTTCTTTTTATAGACATCGCTGTAGGAAATATACCTTCTGGAATTCCAGCTGAAAGACAGAAAATGAATATTTTCTGTTTCCCCTGGGAGACATCTTTAAATTACCAAGGCAGGGACTCAGTAGGAAGCTATTTAACATACGAGTTTTATTGATCCTATCTTCCTTAGGAGTGAAATTTTTATCCTCAGCTGCCTTGATTTCAGCCACTCCTGACTCTCCTTTTGCCACTTCTCAACCATTCATTCAGTGTATCAGCACAAGTCAAAAGATGAACACAGGCTTACATGGACTACTCCCACACTTCCAGTTTGGAAGATGCTAAGCAAATGCAGTATTTGTACTGCCAGGGCACTGGAAAGAGGCCTTTGTGTAAACAAAATTCAAGTCTTCAAGTTATGACCTAGGGAAGACTTAAATAGTGCTGACATCTCTGAGTTAGCCTCCATGGATATCCTCAAACTGAACTCCCAGTGTCTTGTCCCAGCATGCACAGGATTCAGAGCTCACTGCCTGAGAAGACCGTTGTTTCAATCTTCTAGTCACCAGTCTGAGAGTGACTCTGACACAGTGATAGAACTTGAGAGCCAAAGGTTCATTCTTTCAGTTGAATGAGTGAAAATCACTTCTTGAAACCAGGACTACAGATAAGCTAAAGATATTAATCTCTCAAAAAAAAATGAGTAGTGTTCTCCTTTAAATGTGATGGTATATACAATAGCAAAGAAGAAAAAAGAGGGGGTAGGGAGAAAGTTTGTGTGTGAGAGATTCTGGAATACACAGAGTTAATTGCTTGACAAGAAATTCTATCACTGTTCAGAGATGATCTACATAGTTCAGAGTATAATGTAATATGCTCCTCTTAAAGGAAGTTGTCAGTGTCTGATGGGGTTTTATTACAATTGCTCACTATAAAACGCACTATTTAATTACTAGCATGAAAGTGATTCTAGCATAAAGAAAGAAGGGGAAATGAGACCTCTTCACCCTTTCAACAGTTAATGCACTTGTGCACATAAAAATACAATGCTTTTTCATATGTATTTTTAATGATGCATCGCATTTTCTTACATCTATGGGATGTAATTTCTCTGTTGATGTCCTTAGATATGATGCAATACCTAAAGCAATATATGACTACAATATACAATTTAAATAAATCTAAAATTCTTAAGATATTGGTCAAGAAGAGATTAGTGATTTTGCACCCCACTTGACAGTCCATTAAATGGCACACAGCTAAGTGCTCAGCTTCTAAAATAGCCATCTTTCCCAAAGCATTTCATGTTGAACTTCTAAGATCAGACAACTTTCTAAAACATTGAATTAATATTTCTGCAATGCTGTGTATAATCTGGAACTTGACTTTCATTTTTCTTCCTAACCAGCCAATCACGTTTCAAAACATCCATTCTTGAAGATTATACAGATACTGTAATAATGTAATTGTCAAAATAAACAAACTAACACAGAACATAATGACAGAAAACACAAACATTTTTAACAGTGAGCACCAGGTTTTAAATAAAGCAGAGCACAAGTCAGTTTCTGACAGACAGAGGTTTTTTGGTGTGCATTTCAGAAGCTACAAACTGTACGTGTACATGGCCATTCAATATTTAGATGCACTATCAAAGAAATAACTGATCATAATGTGAATTTTCCTTACCCTGACTGAACACTCTTGTATCAGGGCAACCATATCCATTGGGAAAGCAGTATTATTTGGAAAGAGGCCAGATCAGACAGATGGCAGAGAAAAGGGGATCAGTGAAATGCTCAGTGTTTGGAAAGTTTCAGTAGCAATGTAACATTTTAGAGGACAAAGAAATTGGTCGGTCTCTTCGGCTTCTGATATTACTAAAAACAAAGAAAGGTATAGCATAAACAAAACATTTTTTTCTAAATTAAACCAAATAAATATTATCACCTGTGGTTTTGAGAAAAAGATGTGAAATATTTCTTGGAACAAGGTATCAAAATGTATATATTTTATATAAGATATAATTCATATATAATCAAAAGTATTTTCTTGTGTTTTCTAAATGAGTATACACTGTATTAAGAAAATCATGACTCTCAGCTTCCTTGATTTTTAAGATAAGTTTTTGAAATTAGGGAAATCTGATTATTATTTTCATGATCTGTATGACCATCTTTAACTTACAACTTTTCAACTATGATAAAAACGTGACGGATACAGTTCAGATGTGTGATAAACAGGCTATTCACTTCAAGTCGCTGCTTTTTATTTGAGGTATTACTGCACACAAAAACCTGAGATAAACAAACAGACGCTGTCTGTTTTCATTTCTCATGCACTGAGTTTATGGATGCCCAGTGAAATCCTAAAGATTTAACCAGATCTAATCAAGCTATCAAACAATGATTCAAGCAGATCTGTTTCTGTTGCCAACAACAACAAAAAAAGGTGATGTGGCTCCATCGTCCAGCCACTTTGACTCCCACCTGAGTGACTCTGGGAGACTGACAAACTCAGGAGTGAAACTGATTCCTACAACTGCATCTATAGTCCTCAGGGAGATAGGTGGCAGCTAATAATGCAACAAGCATCTGCTGAGATATTGGGGGAATCCTGGTGAACTACAGTGAAACCAGTTATCTTTTGCAGATGCTCTGAACCATTCAGGTGAAATAATTTAGACAGCCACACTATCAGGTGTCCTGCAAACATTTTTGTATTAAACCCAAGTCATGGGTATGTACATATTCTTTGTATTGGCTCCTATCCAGCTCAAATGCATGGGCAATATGGAACCCCTTGTGACAGTCATCATGCTATACAATTATTTTCATTTGTGCTGCCACAAATAAAGAATTAAAGATAAAAGTGGTACCTCTGGTATGAAATCTAGCTTTTGTTGTTAAGATTATTTCCTTGCCCAGTGACATAGAAGTGATCAGTATGCCATTATGTGGACAAAACAATTAAAAAGTTTCTCAGAACTAACTCTGTCATCTTGGACAGCAAAATTACTGCTGCAAGGAGGCACCAGCGCATTTGTTTTCATTATTACCAAATGTACCATCCTCATCAAAATGATAATTTGACAGGGTTTTTTTTGTTCAGCTCATGACAATTTATCCATGTCAGTGTTTATTATCTTACTGTCATGAAAGCTCCTCTGCAGACTGCCAGTTCATTATCTATACATGAGTTTAAAGCAGTATTTTGCCTGATCAGAAATGCCAAGCAACTTATCATTTTGCATTTGCCAAAATTATTTTGTAATAGGTCACTGTTTCTTTTTCCTTAGAAAGCAATCTATACTGAATCTTTTCTGAAAACATTAGATTAGTAGAGTTTCATTGGAGTACAGTGCCATAGTTTCAATGGAATGTATCTTGGAACAAAAATGTTGGCTAACTAATGAAGACAAGTACCAATTTTAAACCATATTTTCCATTAAATTCTTGTATCAATTCTCAGATGTCAGGGGTTTTGTCCACTTAGAAGAACATAAAGCCAGAAAAAAGCAGGTTTATTATTAGCAAAACAGAAAGATTCATAAATGCTGAGTCTCAGAAAAAATCTGAACATTTTACATACTACGCTGGAAAATCTACAAAGGCATAGCAAAATATAGCAACAAGATACAGCCATGTAAAGAAATACAGAAGACTACATTAGTGATCAGTGTTCAGCTATGAGGGAATTAGATTTCTGGCTGCTGCTTATTCCTTCAAATTTTAAGATCTCCCATCTTTTAAAAAACCCTCTTATAATCTCTGTTGAACATTTCCTAATAGCACCAACCCTCAGTATGTTCACCTTCATATGATGTTGCTATGTACTTCTAAAGTTGTTTTCATTTTTTCTGCCTAAAATTTTTCTGACGTACACCAGCCCCTGACTCACTCAGTTGGCCTCAACAGTCAGCAACACTCTTCTTGATGCCCTGTTCTTTCTTTACTTGAGGTTTAACTTTTTCTTTTACTTCTAGTATCTGCTTGCTTTTGCAGGGTGTGTGTGGAGAAATCCCTGTGAATGTGCCCTCCAGCTTGCCAGCTCTCTATCAGGTATTTTGTTTCCTTGCACTCCCCCGTCCACGCCCGAAAACTCTAACCTTACACCTATGCTGCAATTCCTCTGGGCCTCTGTCCTTGATTAGTCTTCCCCCTGAAAACCCCAAACATTACCTCCTTTGACTTCAAACAGAAATTCCTCTAGTGCACACTCCCAACACAAATTACCTCAGTTTCCCAACACCTGCATCTTTCTGAACATACATTCTCATCCACTCTCTGAAAGCTCCCTCTGGATCACTAGCTGATGATCACTGTGGCTGCAATAGAGCTGTTACTCTCCCCACCCTTCTCTCTCTCTCTTCAAGTTAACCTTGCACAAGGTCTTCTGTCATAGCCACAGTGAATAATACTTCCGTCCTGCCCATCGCTCAAACACATAATCCGGGCATCATCTTCAACTTAGACTTCTCTATAGGTCTATAGAGCCTTGCTGGTTAGTGCTTGAGATTGTTTTCCCACCCGTCCATATAGATAAAAGTCTTCTGCAAGTTCTCATCATCTCACATCTTGGCTAGTCCAGTATTGTTTCTTCTGATCCTACCAAATGCCACCTTCTTAGATTGTCAAATGAAAACACATGCACTTTATCCTGCATCTGGGAGGAGCTTTCCAGAAATACCTGTGCAGGATTCTATCTTCAAATCATTCTCTCAAACTCTCTTTTAGCAGCGTGCCAACTAAATGCTAAGAAAACTGCTATGCTATGCTCCCAGGCGTGCACTGCCATTGGGTCCTTCTGCTTGCCTGTCTCCGTGTCCACCTGCTGTCATCTCATTTTACACCTACACAGCAAGGTCTTTGGGCCAGGACAGCCTCCTGTGTTTGTACAGTGCCACCCAGAGCAAAGCCCACTCTATGACTAAGAATTCTGGAGACCATAGACCAGTATTGCAAGCCACAGCAAAGTGTCACTGTGGTGAAAGCAGCTGTCTCTGTCAACATAGCTTTCCTTATCACAGAAGTGAGAGAAACCCCAGCAGACCTTTCTTCCCACACTTGTCTGCTTGCAGCTTCTCTTAACCAAACAGTGTCTGCTTGACTCTGAGGCAGTTTCTCCAAGGGACACATCAGTGTCGCACACTTTGAAGCCTGTCTATCAGCCAACCAGTCCTTTTTCCCTCTTCAGAGAAGGAATAAGGTAAACCTTTAAGAGATACAGCAAACAAAAACAGTGACAGAACAAGCAGAGGCCAGATCCAGAACCTATTATATTTAAAGAAAATGCTAAATTTACTTCATTGGGCTTTGACAAGGGTCCGCTTTTATAAAGAAAAGCAGGCTTTTGCTGAAATTAGTCGAGTCATCACAGTAAGAGGCAGAGCTCTCTTCCAGTCCCACCACTGAGTTATTCAGCCATTCCCAGCCACCTGCTGGCAGTTCACACTCCCTCTCCGGGCTGCCTTCCTGTAAAACTAACATATTCCAGCTGTTCTGTGGTCCCAGGCCTTAACCCTTGCCTCCCCTTACTAAGTACTTACTATCTTCCTTTGAATCTTCCATTTTCCCAAGCAACTTCAGGTCTCACTCTTTATTCAGCTCTGTGATGAGGCCTAAGAGAAAGGTGAGCCATTTAGATTGCAGAGTAAAACAAACAAGCAAACGAGACTCAAATTGGGAACTTCTTGCTTTGAATTCAAGTACGCTAATTCTGTAGGGGTGAATAGATAAAAAAATTAGCTCTGTTCTGGATGTGAATATTCTGCAACCATTTGGTATTCTAATTCTAATGGGAATATAAAAATAAATTATGAACAGGTCTTTAGCATTGCCCTTTCAAATTAATATTTTAGGAAACAAAATTAGTCCTTGACACCCAAGTTTATATATATACTCTATATATACTTTTCATATATGTATGAATATACACTTTCTTGTTCTAGTTCTATAGGAAAATTGCTGCCTTGGTATATTTATAATATGATATTAAAGCAGATACAGCCTTAGTACTGTTGCCATGTGTTACTGGTCATCATGAGAACAAAGTCAAAGAAAAAGCTCTGCAGCATCTTTGTGGGGGAAAAAAAAAAAAAAAGTCTTATTTTGGTTTCACTAAACTAGACAAAAAGGTATGACGAGAATTTCATACGTGTCCTCTTGTCATCCACTTCCGTTCCCAGACACTACGGTTTATACTGACAATCAGATACAGCATCCAGAATGAGTACTTATTCTTCAGCTCCATCCGTGGTTCCCACCTATTAGGGGAAGGGTAAATAAGACCTTGCTGCCATTAATTCTTCAAGAAGATTGCCTTACTTTGCTGCTCTTCAAAATACAGTTTCACATCCTCAGGCACTGCCTGCAGCCAGCCATAACTTTCAGTTGGAAGGAACATCAAGAATCTGTCAATAAGTCAAACACAGGGAAATAATTTGGGTTCTAAAATGTGAATCTGGGAGATGGCGGGGGGAAAATACTTATACTTCTGAGAGGAACCTCTCAGAAATAAGAGGTACTGTACAGACACCAAGATAACATGGTAGCATACATTTATATGTATAAATATACCCCCTCACATTCCAGCTGTTCACATATGAAGAGTCAATTTATGATCTGCCTCTTCTGTCTGTTTTGTGGCAGGACATACACAGTTCATATTACAAAGTCATTAGCTGATATACCTTGTTGCAGAACTAATGTACTCTGTCAAATTCCTACACACGGAAGCACTTAGGGCTGTAAATAAAATATCCATGACTGGAAACATTGACTTGCACATTCTTGATCTTTAAAAATTGTTTTTAAGTTACATATTACTTCTAAAGGCATCAGGAACTGTAAGACATGGAAAGTAATTAGAGCATTGCATATCCATAGGAAGTACTTTAACAGATGTAGAAAAGCAGGGATAAGATGGATTATCCTAACGCATGCAGGAATTGGTTCAGAGATGTCTCAAAATTTTGCAATTGAATTCTGTAAGAGAATGAGCAAATATGGGAAATCCTATGCAAACCACTTAAAACAATCCTGTGGATGAGGACTCATCTTCTGTACTGAGCTCATATGCAGAGGCTCTTCCCTGTGCCTAAGGAAGATAATCAGTGAGATATGGTATCTATTTTGGATATTTATTTCTAGATGAAATATAAATTATTCCTCAGTTCCTTTCACCTTTTGTAATTTGGGAGTTTTAGGTCTTGCCTCTTAAGCTCTCGAAACTCAGAGTCCATTTGAAAGCTTCCACTATGATATGAGTACCTCGTGAAAGAAGAAAGCCAGTAATGTCTACCAACCTACATGACAACTGACTTTCAAGACAGTTAAAATGGCAGTCACATGGGTTCCAGTATATGCTTCATTTGAAAATGCTAGAATCATATGCCTAAAAAGTGGGAATTCGAGAATTACTGATGTAAACCCTGAGTTATGCATCTCTCTGATTTATTTGTCTATTTGACTCTTTAGGAAGATTTATAGGGAAACTGAAAACATTTAATTTTCTACTCAAGCTTCTTCTTATGGAAATTGGTATCTTCGTAAAATAGCCTTCAATTGCCACACTCTTAAAATGGCTGCAGGAAGTCCAGGGTATGGGAAGGCAGGGCAAGAGACTGGAGCCTGGTTTTTCTTTACCACTTTTAGTAAATGGTGCCCTTACTGTAAGCAAGGTTGGTATATGGTGATGATTACATCCTTCTAATGCACTGTGCGACAACGAAGTTTAACAGAGATGCTTTAGCAAGTTCTTGCAAAGCAATGTATCAACTTCTAAAAGCAGAAGCTGACCAGTATTTAAAAGCATAGTAATTGCTATTACAAGTTGACAACTAAGGTGTTTAAAGGAGTTTAAAAGTCCTGATCTCCGGGCTAGCTGGCATTTTTCTGAAGACATTTTCTAATATTTTTCTTACTCAGATAGCTTCAAATGGTGATTTGGGCAGCTGGAACCTGGGGGCATATTTGCTTCATTACATACATTATTTTGTCAGCTGGAGCTGATTTTTTGTTAATATACAGATGGACACAGAAAACCTTCAAAGACTTTACAAATATATTTTGTTTTAAATGTAAATACCACCCTGGTATCATTAATAGCCAAGCTAGCTTGTTTCTCTTAGCATTCTACACCTTATATGCCGATAATCTCAGGGCTTTATTTTGCCTGATATAAATTTTCATTAAGCCTGAGGAGAGCTCTTTCTGTCTTTCCTGACTGATTCAGGTTTAATTGGCCTCTAAGGATAGTGAGCTGCTTGAGGGTTCTTTCAGAATCTGTGTTCCTCTGCTGCTTTGCCAAATATTTTTTTTTTTTTCAATTTCATCCAGCAATTTGTTTCTATCAGGTTCTTTCCCCCAGTTTTCCTGCCAGAGACAAAGCTGCTATGATGTTTTCTCTCGTTATATTTTATAAGCATTCTCCCCCATCAGTGAGCTCAGAAGAAACGCTGTTTTTCAGGTAGCTCCACCTTTTATTTCAAAGTCTATTATGATATGTCCTAAAAAAAGGTTTAGTCAGGAAAATTTTGCTATCTGTCTGTACTCCAGTCTAACTGAATCTCCATAATAGATGTGCAGGCTGATCATGCTATTTAACCTCTTTCCAGCAGGGCCAAACTGAATGTAACGAAGTCAGAACATAACCGAATCTAAGATAGAGGAAATACAAAGACCAAAGAAAATCAAAACTCCCCTCATATATAAAGAATTGAAAAATACACAGAAAAGAACTTTCTTTTCATCTTTCTTTCTCTTTCTTAATAATCATATAGAATTCTTGGAGCTTTTTTACTTTCTTTTTAACAGGGATGACTAGGATTCTTACACTATTTCCTTTAAACTGAATTAAGAGGTTTGCTATCATTGTGCGTTTTCCTTGCTTTTTGTTCTCTTCTGCGTGGATACAGAAATAATATACTGCTGAAATGCAGCATATTATTTCCATAAACAGTACCGGATCTATTATTTGCTTGCTGTACCTCTAATTTTGCTTTCACAGTTTCAGAAATAGTCCCATTCTGCAACTTAAGTAGCAGATTTCTAAGCTGGTAGCTCACAATTTGCTTTCTTGGGCTGCCTTTGCAGCCAGTACTCCTCTGTTCCTCTATGCAGCTTTATTTATTTAACAAATTTCCAACCATAAAGTCTGTGACAGCCAAAGCCATCTCTCTTTTCATATGGCTGAATACTCAAAGAGTCAAGCTTAGGCTGAGACGGATTCTTATCTCTCACAAATGATACTTGGGTTTTCAGTAAACTACAAATTTTTAACCACAATATTCTCAAATATGCTCTCATGTTTGAATCATTTTCATTGTGTTCAAGAGCCTTTAAAAATGGAAAAGACAACTATTCCAGAATTTGGTGAAGTTCTGGATAGTTACAGCAGAAATTGTAACAAGAGGAGTCTAGTAGAAGTCAGTAATTTACTGTACAACATTTGTTATGCCTAAGAACTAAAAATTGCACAGAAAGGCTAAAAACGTATACAAGCACTTTCTCTAGCAGGGAGAGAGGGCAGAGGAAAGACTATGGAGCGATAAAGAGAATAGGAGAGAAATAATATGGAGGGGATAGAGAAATGAAACATTAAGAGAGAGGAATGACAGAAGCCCTCTGTTTCTGACCCAAATTAAGAGGATGCTTCCCACTAAAGCAGCCATCTCAAAATAACACTTTGAATTAAATCAAGGAGGACATGATTCCATCACAATCTTTGAGATAAAACCAAATAACTGGATAGATGTTTAAGACTGCTGTTAGAAATGTTTTCTGTAGTCTTTCTTGAAATGAAAAAAATGAGAGAGAAGAGCATGGAAGTAAATAGTTAAACAGTTTCATGCAAGTACTTATGTTTACCTGGCTGAAGAGAAGCAGGAAAACATGTTCTCCTAGCTCAGATGCTTGCTTGTGAATAGTCTTGGACCCTTTTACTACCTTTGTCTTCCTCAAAACATGCAAAACGAAGGATACAATATCTCTTTTATAAACAGTGAAGCCACACATTACCCGATAGCATCAAATGCTGTACCTGTATCTCAGCCTGTTTGGGAAGTCTTGGGATTGCAGGACCACATTTCACTTGTCTGCTACGCACAGATCTTCTGCAGACACTAAACTGACAGATCACAAACTGTGCTGCCAGACAGAGAAGCTAAACACGAAAAGAGCAAAAAACTTTTGGCCTCTGTGGTCTTTTCCAGTTATTGCTACTTCAGCCATTTCTTAGGTGAAGCGCAGAGAGAAATGTCATTTTAAATTGCAGGGATCACTAAGGTGTACTGAACAGTGCACTTGAAAAACAAATCACATTTTGCATGCACACACCGGTCTTTTAACATTCAGGTTGCAAACTGTTTCCATTTGACATGTCAAATGGCGGGGGGAGGGGGGGGTGTTGGTGTTGTTGGTTTGGGGTTTTTAACTTATGTAAGTTTATCAATTTTTTTAAATGATTCTGTTGTAATCTCTTACAGCTGTTTACATGCTCTGGTCCTGAAATCTGCAATCTTCTCACGTCATTCTGGTGCTGAATTTCAAAATTAGTTTGTTTTTAAAGTATGAAAAAAGTCATGTACATTGGGAGAAATTTATTGAAAATACTTACTCAAGATAAGTGTTTCACTTGATTCATTTTAATTGCATTACACTGAACTGAGCTTTACTGTGGCAATCCCTCACTCTTGTTTTGAAGTAGATGTAAGCCTTACCAAAACTAAAGCATAAAACTTGTTTGTAAGCGACAAATTATTTATGAATTTGCACATTTAATTGTGTTTTTTTTATAAAAGTGAGAATGAGGGGCATTTTGCTAATTGTATAGGCTTTATTGTATGAAATTATATAGACTGTGATACCATATGTGATGACTGGACAACAGACATTCACAAATAGCTCTTTTACCTTACTTAACATATGCAGATGTAAAGGTTCCTCAAAGTGACACCAAGCCACAGTTAACTCTTTTTCCCCTTTTACATGATCAGCATTTGAGAGCAGGGTCCTCATTTTCTTCACACTGCCTCTCTCATAAGCAGGACAGAACAAAGTTTTGAGCATTTCCACCCCAGAGCTTTCTGCCTCCCACAAACAAATAGACAGGAAACATCTGTTGCTCTTGCTCGTAAGAGGCAGGAGGAGCAAAGGGGCTTCTAAGAAATTTGGAGAGCTGCGGAAGAGGCTTCGGAAGCGAGGCTGAAAACGAAAGTAGTGAGAGGTTTAACTTTGGAAGTGACAGTTCACCTCCCTTACTCATCCACGACTGCTCTGTATTCCTATTCACTAGGGTTTGACATCGTACATGTACCGAGAGGGATAGGCCAGGTCCTTCAATCCTCCCACATTTGAAATACCTCTCATAGCTATTCCTTCCTCTGAGTCCCAAAATGACATTAAGTACTGATATAATTTTAAAAAGTGTGTTATGTACAGAAAAGACTTGAATGGCTCCTTTGGAAGCATTTCAAGCTGCTAAATAATCATGTATTTAAGGCACATTACATTTAGTAAAAACAGCTACAAACATACATGGAAAAATTATGAATAAATCCCATTATGTCAGACAGCAGCTTTGCCAAAAATAACCCTACACGGAATTACGCATTTAAGCCAAAAACATAAGGCACTGGCCCGCACATGACACCCCCTCACAGCCACAGTGACCCTCCACACTGTCATGGCAGCGCTCTGACCAAATATCACTTAAGAACAAAGCCAAACACTGACCAAAGGTCACTTAAAAACAAAGCCCAACACCACATGCTCACACCCTTGGCCTGCACCACAGCCAGACTCATCCCACCCGCAGCACCTGGTCACCCTTTCCCTCCTCAGCCCCACGTGCTGCCATAAGGGCAAAAGGGGAGCAGGGGAAGCCTGGCGCCACAGCGCCCACCCCACTGCTAGGCCGTGGATCCCCTGCTGCACGCAGGAGCAGGGCCAGCCCTTTGGACCGGTCTCCAAAATAAATAACGTTACTCAGTTTGTGCTCTGTGTGTGTGTACGCCTGTGGAGATGGACGCAGCACAGCTGCGGTGGTGTGTGGAGCTCTGTGGGTCCTCCGCCTGGCACGAGCGTCCCTGTGCTGTCCGGGTCTATGCCGCTGTCACCCGCCAGCTTCAGCTGCCTTGTGTGGCAAGAAAGCTGTGGAGACCAGCTCCAGCCACAGCAGGCAAACAAAGCTTTTGTGGCGGGGGAACTGAGAAACAACCACCTTCTCTGACAACAAATAAAGCCAACATGCAAAAGAGACATAAAGCCAAGAAGCAAGCATTGATTTTGCCACAGGACCAAGTTCCTCTCTCACATTCGGTTTCCAATCTAATTCCTAAATGCTGGTATCCCTGTATGCAAAATGAAAGGACAGGATTCAGCGAAGACACTGCTCAAGCAACAGCCCACAGTTCGATCTTCAGCACATAGCTATTTTTCTCCATCGTAAATCACATTCAATTGTGTATATTACCAGATACAAGCTTTATTAGTCCTCAAGCAATAACGCTTATCTGTGGCAAACCTCTGTCTAGCATGTGTTCTCTTGCGGGGTTTATGGCATATGGTGACCTGTCAGGAGAACTATGACAGGAAAGAGAGGTGCACAAAGCAGTAAAGAGACAAAAGGCAGCAAGGACTGCTATGAAAACATCACGAATGCCAGAAAGCTTTGTGTAGCACTTAAATTTTGCCTTCTGGCTCACTTTCCTTGCTTTATCACATCTCATCTGGTCCATCTAGAGCATTCACACTTGTCTGGAATCTGGACCCCAGGAGGTTTGAGTTTCAGGGGGTGTTCAGGGATTAGGACCCATAAACTATACCAGCTCTCACTGTTGTGTGTCTCCACAGCCTCCTGCAGCCCTGCTCCAAATCACTTGTGAAACATACCTGTTCATAGCTCTTTCCTGCCATACTCACTTGGTTCTAACGTTCTCCAGTCTTCCTACCAGCCCATAAGAAGAGCACTCTTTCTATTAACTTCTTGTTCAGCGGCTGGTACTAACAAGCTGCTTGTTACCAGCTCATTTACCTCAGCTCTTCTTACCCACCCCCCAGGGCTGCTCTTGACCAATATGGCGGTGCTGCCACACAGCCCTCTATCTGCAGCAGCAGAGGTCCCAGCAGGGGTCTGAGGCTTACACAGTAAGGGGTACAACTGTGCCAGGTTAGCTTGTGCTCAACACCTCCAAAACAGGAAAAAAAACTGAAATAGCAGGAGCTCAGAGAAGCTGAAGGGCTGGCGGAAGCTCCCAGTGCAGGCTGCAGCCAACCTAACACCACAAGACATGTCTTCTTCCCCTTCAGGAGCCATCATTTTCACCACTGAAATTTCCAGTAGTACCATCTGCAGTACTAGAACCAGACTCCAGCACCAGGGAAAAGAATGGTTCACAGAATACACACACAGTCTCCAAAACCCACAGTAAGCACAAGCAACAGGATTTTGGTGTATTCAACTACCTTCCCTACAGACTGACAGTGACTCACGCAGTGGCCTAGACAGAGAGGATAGAAAGCAGGAATCAATTTAATCAGTAAATGTAGGTCAGTCTCATCAGAAACATCATCATGATGTCTCCACCATGGGGTGAACATATGCACAGAATCCCGGTGACTTTCCCTGCAAACCTATACTATGGGGTCATTTCTTAACACAGCAGCAATGGTTACTTGCAACGTGATGGAGTAGACTGTTACTCTCCCAAGTGTTTGACTGCCAAATGAAAACACAATCTGATAGAGGAAAAGAGAAATCCAGTTAGGAAGTATCTGTGACGAAATAGCCATTTGTGGGTTTTGTGCATAAATTATGAATAAAATTCTGTGAATATCTTGCATAGGAGAGTAAGTTCTACAGAAACAGAAGGGAGAACTTAAGAACATGGGTGGGTGGGTGGGTGGCCCAACATATGTGAAAGTCAGAGACTCCTTTGGATAACATAACATTGCAGTGATATTTTATCCATGCCTGGAACCCAGCTCAACCATCTCTCTCAGGGTCCTTTTCTTGTCAGGGTCCTTATTTGAAAGACCTTTCTGGTGAAAGGTGTGTTGGAACCAACCTATGACACCACTTATCAACTAATCATTAGTGCTTGAAAATTACTTGCTACAGTGATCTAGCAGCCTATAATCCTTGCAAAGGTATTGTTCTTCTAGTAGTTTTGTGAAAAATGCACGTGTTTAAAGACATACAGAGAAATAAATCTTGTCCTGTCTGTGAGGCTTGCCACTAGCACACCCAAGATTTGAGCTTTCAGAGGGAGCTGGAAAGCTGTGCACAAACAGTAGGTACAAGTCTTGCTTTGGAACCTTTTCCTGCTGGTGTCCCTCTCATGTTGTCTTCAAACTCTGTGCAACTGGTCTTTTTGAGAAAGCATAGCAGGGGAGGGAAAGTTATTTCCTTGCAGATAATTTTCAGAGCGTTCTTTTGCCAACTCAGCAATGATCGTGCTTGAGAAGTCCAACTTGTCTGGACAGAGGCTCGGTCAGTGTCAAGATGCAAAAGTGAGTTCTGGAGTTAAGAAAGACTCTGGTTTGAGTCAGAAATGCCTTTTCTTTGTTTCGAGATTAAGTAAACCTGTGTAGAACCCATTGTATAAAATGTTTCCTTTTGATACAATCTTTTAGAAACTAGAGCATGAAATAACCTGACACAAACCACTGGTACCCCACTGGTGTGGACAATGGGTATAATTCCTGCCTAGTAGAGATGCTAAGGGCAGCACAGGGTTTGTCTCTGCTGTGTGATCAGAGAAGGGCAGCAGACTGTGTTTTATACCTTCCTTAATTTCAAAATAAACAAACCTTAAACCTTCTTTGTATGGGCAATTTTAGGTTCCAATGACCACTAAACTGTGGGATTTACCATACAAAGTCTGAAGCTAACTATAACTGTCAGAGAGAGTGGAGACTTACTACTGAAGTGTAGAAACAAAGGCAGGAACATTTCTGCCTTCTGGGTGAAGAATCTTCAAATAACATACTGCCTCCCCCCACACACATATACAGAAAAACATATGTAAATCTTGTATCCAACACAAAACATCCTGTATGGGGAATCTAAAAATTAAATCATGTTCACATTTTATACATAGTTTTTTTCCAGGTACCGAGTCTGAGGCACTGCAAAAAAGGCATGTGGCACAATTCTAAGCTGGGAGACAACTCCAGTCTTTCAACTGCTGCAAAACCCCAGAATCACACTCAAGAGCTTTTTGCTCTTACCTTTTTTTTTTTCCTTTGCCTGTGGTCTCTTGGTCATCTTAGGAGCTGGGAAGGACCCATGAAACTGGACAAGAGGTGAAGGCTCCCACACACCACTGCTTCACTGCCAGGAAGTGGTCACAGGTTTTTGTGATAAATTACTGATCCCATTTGGAGCAATACTGCAAAAAGCACCTACACATCTGACTGAGATTCTAGCAGACGTCCTACAGATTACGGGAAAGACGTACCAGCATACACTGAAGTAGTACTGAACAGCACTTCTGGAGCATTAAAAGGAGGTGGTCTTTTTATAGAAAATATCATCTGCCAGATAAGATTTGAACCAGCCACATCAGCTGCTTCTGCCCTGTTCTACAGTACATGCTCCACACTTCTGGTCTTAATGGTGGTGGTAAAAAGCTGGAGGAAAGATAGCCACTTGCTCGTTAGTTCTTTACTTAAAAGAACTAAGAACCATTTGACAGCTGACTATTAGTTTCATTCCCCAGCACCCACAACAACTAGTTAGAGAACATACCAAAGCTTCCCTGAAGCCATTGGGAAGGTTGATCTTACAGATTCCAGCATCTCAAAATGCCTCAAACCAAAACCTGATATTTCTTGTTCAGACAAGCTGAAAGAAGAGCTCTGTGCAGCCCCTTCCCAGAGGAAAATCTGAATCTTCAAACCAGAAATCCTGCTCCTCACCAGAGTTACAGTGATTGTATCTTTCTCCTTAGTCATACTGCTCCTTGGCCTAGTAAATAGCAGTGATTAAAACCTCTTGTCCTCTACAAGGATCAGTAGTATTTTGTAACTTACAAGAATCAAACAATCAGTTCATACAGGAATGAGGCCAAGAATATTTAGATTATAAGACAAGAATATTTAGATTATAAGCAAGTTACATACAGGCCTTGTACGTCTGAAAATAAGTACTCTGACTGTTGAAATTGGTAACATGGACTGCTCTCAAGCTCATGCTCCCTCGCAGAACCAGTTTTAAGGTCTTCTTAATTAGCAATTACGTCAGACTGCAAGAGATACAAACCATCCAAGAATCTAAAGACTACAGTACCGAGAAACCATACAAGTGAGGAAGCCTAACACAAAAATAAATATGTAAAGTGCAATAGAATCTACCAATAAGAAGCAAGAAGCACACCAAGCAAGCATCATCAGGAACCCAAGAAGAACTGATTCACAAATAAACTTGGAAAGCCGTCTGCAGAACACGCAATTTTGTCTTGGCATCGTATGAGTTGCTACAGTGACAATGAAGAAAGCCATAAGGTAGCAACAACAGAGATAGACCAAACATCTTTTACTTTGGATGGTGAGCCTTTGCCCTGGAGGTAAGCAGAGGTCTTTAAAAACTTACTATCACGGAACACGTGAACACACGTAGTAGTCTTCTCAAATAGCACAAACACTATGGCTATGAGCCATTAGGCAATGGCCCTTAGACCACAGGCTTTCCATCAGACTTTTTCCTACATATTTCCAGAATTACCTTCTTCCAAAACTTCTACCTTCTGAAGCTTAACAACAAAATATCTTTCCAAAAAAACTGTCACCTACACATGAATTACTTGAAGCACTGAGCCCTAAAGTTCTGAGAAACTCAGAACTTTAATTTCATCTTCAGCAATGAAACATCAAAACCCTTGGCACCAAAACTCCTTCATCCACAGATGCATGTCAGTGAAAAGCGTCATTCATAAAACTTTTGAAAAGCAATTTCATTAAGAAAGTATCCCTCTTCCCTCCCTCTTAAAATGCACTAATATAGCTACAAATGTCTAGAGATATAAGGAACAGAACCTAAGTATTAGCAATTGAAGTAATTTATACTAACACACTCTGAACTAAAATAACTTTTGGAAACCAAGCCTACTCACCTGTCTGAAGGAAGTGGATTCAGAGTATATTAAAACATTGACAACATCCATGGAACGTTGCAAGTCTAAGCAGAACTGTCTTCCCTCCCAAGCTGCTGCTTTTGTGACTTCCCAACCAATTTAATTCTCTTATTTTATTGAATAGAAGATTAAACTGATGGTGAATTAACTCCCTTTTCTCTGTACCTGTCAATTCCTATTGCTCTGAATCTCAAAAGATTTGCATTACTTTTTTTTTCCATTAAACTGCAAATGCAGAAAATCTTCCCTTTTTTCCAGTTCTCTCTTTTCTAGGCTGAATGCTACCATATTTATCCTAAACTATTCAGGTCTTTCTCCTCTGGCCATTTGATACTCCAAGACTTCAGACTTCACAAAACAGCTTTTCACTTTCATTACAGTATCATATACAACCATTGCTCTCTTCAATGTCACAGTTCCCACTGATCTTTCTTACTCTATGTACAACATCCCTTTCAGCCACAGTTCCCTATCAAGCCTGTCTGTATTGTGGCATCTAAGTATCAGAGGGCTTAAATGCAACTTTATTTTCATATTCTATATGACAGGGCCTGTGTTTCCTAGTGCCCTGCTCAGCAGAAGGTCAGAAAAGTTACCACTTTATGTACCAATGTAGTATACAGCAATGCATGTCTCTGCACATACAGGTGGGGTTTTTGAGAGCGAAGAGGTGGTGTATTCCCATTTCCTCACCCACAGGCAAAGGAAACACCATTTCCTCTTCCCACCAGCTAATGCAAAATAATAAAACATCTTGGGCCATCAAGAGGTATTATGAAATTACACCTCATTCATTAACAAGAAGTACAGTAAACGTAAGTCAAAAGAAAAAAAAAAATAGTGTTTTATTAACTACCACACTGTTATAATACACTTTAAACGTACAATAAGGTAGCCTTTAAATTTGAGGTGGTTTTAAGAATAACAAATGAACAGATTTCCAAATGTTTGTAAATAGGTGAACTGCAGTAAGTATTGTTGTACATTTTTTGAAAATGGTATAGCACTTACAGACTGGCTATATAACTTCATTTTGTACATTTTTCTATAATTGAAAATATAAACAGTAATTAAAAAATAAAAAGAAAATTCAGCATAATAAAAAACATATATGTTTATCAGTTAAATGTACTGGATACATACAATTTTTAAGGGAAGAAGCAAAAAAGGAAAGATGGCTGATATTTAAATGCAGATTGACTAACCAAAAACTAAACAACAAACAAATAAAAACCTCATAAACCCCCTAGCTCACTATGACTATATCCATATGTTCGGGAGTACTGTCAATATGGAAGTGATTTTTCTGTTGTATTTGCATATGTTATATTTTACTGGTAATTTACATAATGGCTTTTAAGGCCCTGGCAGACAGATGTTTTTTGGAAAAAAGATTTGATAAAAATCACTGCTGAGACACAATACACCTTATTTTTGGTCCTCCAATGTTCAAAAGAAGGGATATACTTCACTATAACATTTGCCTTACCACCCAAATGCCTCAACCTATACATATTTATTTCTTTAACATTTTAAGCTTTTCAAACATTGGTTATATTGCCCACCTTGGTTACTGAAAGAATATTAACAAGACATCATTTTGGCAAATTAAATCTTAAACATGGCTTTTCAATAGGATTTAAAAGGTGACTATCCCTAGAGTTCCATGTTAAAATGTAGTTTTCAAAATCTTACAAGAGTAATGCTTAAAATATTGTACATAGTTAACCTAATTAAAATAATTAGCTTCAAAATGACAAGTTGATGAGCTAAGTAAAGCCTACACTATGTAACATTTGCTTGGAAACTTGATTTGTCAGTTATGCATAATAAAAATTCCAGTCATCAAGAAAATTACAAAATTTCTTTTATCATAACATGATTTCTTTTCACCCATCAACTTCTTTTATCTTACAATAGATAAATACCAACATGTTCTCATTTTTTACACTAAACCACACAGGATTGATGCATTTGGTTAGACTACCATTTCCATCATTAAATTCCTTTTTTTTTTTTTTTTAATATAACTTGGTAAAATTTCATCTCTTCTAGATTCCAAAAGTACCTACAAAACCCATGCAATTTTACCATTTTAATATACTATGGAATATCATACAAAGTAAGGCATTTCAGTGTCATGTATAACCAAGTTACTGTCAATCCAAAAATTTTTGCACATCAATAAAAAGATATCTAAGAACTTAGGAACAATATTCTTCTCACTACTGTATAAAAATAACCACAATTAATAGGTATCTTGTGTAATATTTACTCCATTGTCTCGTTTCCCGAAACTGTGACAAGCTGTAAAGGTATTTCAGTGTTGGTAAGAATATCCTGATTGCTGGTGCCAGATGTATTAACAGTTCCTATTCCTGAAACAGAACCTTGTTGAATATTTGCAAGGATAAGTGTTGTTCCTCCTGCAGTAATCAAAGTATCATCAGGTGTTGCTTCTACTGATGCCAGCACTGTACTGCTAGAGTGAATACCTTTTTTATTCTGATGTGTTTTAATGTGTTTGGCAAGGTGGTCACTTCTCATAAAGCGTTTCGAACATTCTGGACAGACAAATTTCTTCTCACCTGTCACAGAAGATAAGAAAAAACATGTTGTTTTCAAGAACATTAAAAGTATCACATATGCACCAAAAACTGGGATAACTTACTGCCTTTAGGAGTCAGAATTCTAACAACATCTATACTGAAGAAAAACACAATTCAATACGATAAACTTCTGTGTTAAATTTCTAGATACCCATACTTTAAAATAATTGATTTATTTTTCTATCTCACCGAGCTTGGAGAGATCTTTCAGACAAGCTAAAGACTATTGCCATCTCACATTCTCAGGCTGCTAAGTTTTACCACAATTATTACCAATAAATGACTTTTAAGAGGAGAACAAAACCTACCAAATCATGGACAGGGAAGACTATATGAGTTCCTGCAGAATCACACTTGAGACTGATGGACAAGGTTATAGACTAGATTGGGGTGGAAGAGACCATAAAGACCATTCAGTTCCGACCCCCTGCCATGGGCAGGGACACCTTCTACTACACCAGGTTGCTCAAAGCCCTGTTAAACACTTCCAGGGATGGGGCATCCACAACTTCTCTGAGCAAGCTGTTCCAGCATCTCACCACCTTCACTACACATCCTTGTAAAAAGTCCCTCTCCAGTTTTCTTGTAGGCTGCTCTAAGATTTCTGGGAGCCTCCTCTTCTCCAGACTATCAGCTGCAACTCTCTCAGCCTGTCTTCATAAGAGAGGTGCTCCAGCCCTCTGATCATTGGTAATTCAGGTTTGAAGGGACATCTGGAGGTCTCTAGTCTGATCTCTCACTAAGCAGGGTCAGCTATGAGGTCAGACCTGGTTAGTCAGGAATTTATCCAGTTTCATCTTGAAAGTCTTTAAGGATGGAGACTGCATAAACTCTCTGGGCCTTCTGTTCCAGTGCCTGGCTGTCCTCTGGTCTGGACCTCTCATTTCAGCCTCTGTCTGTTGCCTCCCATCCTCCACCACGGACCACCATGGAAAGTCTGAAGTCTTCTTAACGGTGGCCTTTGCAGGTACTAAAACATTGCTATCAAGTCTGCCCCTGTTCTTACTGTTCTCTTTGTACAGCTGAATAAGCTCAGTTCCCACAGTCTCTCATAAGGCAAATGCTCCAGCTTCCTGATCATCTTGGTCACCCTTTAGTTAACTTGATCCTGTTGATCAATGTCTTTCTTATATTGGGGGTGAAAACTAGATGCAGTACTCTAGATGCCACCTAACCAGTGCTGAGAAGCAGGTGATAATCACTTCCCTAGAACTAGTGCCTCTGCTTTTGTTGATAAAAGCCCCAGACATCTTTGCTGCTGGCTCTTGCTCATTTTCTGGTTATCTATCGAGACTTCCAAGTACCTTTCAGCAGACCTGATTCCCAGCTCCCAGTGCTTAGCCTGTGTTGCTGCGAAGGTGAATTCCCTCCCAGGAACAGTACTTTGTGTTTATCCTTGCTGAATTTCATAAGGTTCTGCTCATTTATTCAGCCTCAGTCCTCTGAATAGCAGACTTGCCCCCAACTGCATGGACCGGTTGCCCCAGTTTGGTGTCATCTGCAAACCTAAGAAGAGTGCACTCTGTTGCCTCCTCCAGGTCAGCGATAAAGATGTTAAAACAGGTCAAAGGATAGATCCCTGCAGTTCTCTACCTTTTACTGGTATGCAGGTACACTAGGAACCATTAATCATACCTCAAAGCCAGATCACTCAACCAGCCTCTTTTTTTAAACACATCTGGCTGTCCATACAGATGGAACATAACATCTTGAACATTGGGTTCAAGGACCAACATGTCCAGCAAAAGCATGCCATTAGGTAGGAAACATAAAATATTTTTCATGGACATTGCAAAGACATTTTTCTAAGCAATGTAAATGCTGATAAGCACTTAAATTATTTATCTTTTGTCACTGGGTTTTTCAAATTGTCCAATTTTAAAAGGTAAGCATCCTGCAGAATGTAATTATGGGTTCAGTTTGTAGGAAAATAGGCAATACAGACAACAGATTTGAAACAAAATGCTCCTGGAAAAGATGGTAAATCTAGACTAATTTCTTTTCTTTGTGTTAGACGAAAAGAAGAAATGTGAACCTGGAGTCTCTAATGGGGGAGTCTAACCACGAAACTAGAAGATGCGGAATGATGCACCACCACATGCTCTTCCTTAATTTTGTGAATGACATCTAATCTCTTTGACATCTACTCCACTGTTTTTATTTTTCTTTTTTAAAAAGAGAGAAAATTATTGAAGTTTGAAGCCGGAACAACAGTTCAATATTGTTCAAACAAATGAAATGCATTGCTGAACCTGAATCAAAGTATTCTGATTAAGCTATATTAAATATTAGCTTAAATGTCAGTTCTGAATCAAATAAAAGTAGCTGGTTTTCCCTCCTCAGATCTACCAATGACACCAAAGCGTGTACACAGCTCTGAATACTACCTGGTTTTAGAAAAGTCACAAAACATTAAAACCAATCCAATACACAGATCTGTTCTCCCCTTAAAAGTTATTTATCCAAGCCCCCTCTGTGACACATCTTTAGTTAAATGCACCAGAAAGAAAGACTGAAAACCTGTGTGCGTTCTTCGGTGTCGCTGAAGCTCATCGCTGCGAGTGAACCTTTTGCCACAGAACATCCAAGTACAAACAAATGGACGCTCTCCAGAATGCCAGCGGAGATGAGCTCTCAAATGTGAGGTTTTCCCATATACTTTACCACACCCTGGTATGTGACAAATATGTTGCTTCTTTTTTCCCAAATTGGAGCCTCTGCAAATAAATAGATGGACACATAAATAAATAAATTCCTCCTAAAAAATGGTCATACATATAAGTGAGGTAACATATACCAACAGATCTGCAAACAAACCTGAGCAGCTTCTCATTTTTATTTCAAATACAAGCAGAGTCCAGTACACTCCATAAGAAGCTGGAACTAAATTCTATAATGCTATCCCAATTCTGCAACAAACTACAAATTCCTCAGCATATGAAACGTAAATGATAGAAGTGTAATCTTTAGCACGCATACATGAAGTTGGAAATACAGTCGTTACAGCAGTTTGTACTACCTTGATGCTGAAGTGCCCATATTTTAAATTTTCTCAGTTTCAGTTTTTACCATACCAAAGAGAGTTCTGGCAAAGAAAAACACAAATGATTGTAACTGCCAAAACGGAAACTGGAGATTTTGGCAACTGGGAAGAGAACAGATGGGATTTTTGGCATCTTGGGAGAACCTGAGAAGCAGTTTGGGGTTGGAGGACAAGTGTACTAACCTGAGTATTGCCACTAAAAGGAGTGGCAGTGAAACAGCTGATCTTGCTAAAACTTAAATTAACTCCTTGGTATTTCAGAAAAAAAAGAAAAAAATCCATCCAAATGAACAGGCCATTCACAGTATAATCCAGATCACTGAGCTCAATGCTTGTTTTCAGATACTGTCTCACTGAAATTGCAGGTGACTGATTCAGGGTAAGCACCTAACACAAAAGCCTAACATTTTGTTTTGTGTTGGGGGTTTTCTTGTTTGGTTGGTTTGGTATTTTTGGTTGATTGGTTGGTTGAGGTTTTTTAGTTTTAAAAATAAAAACACAGATAAGACCCTCTGAAGACGCAGAGAAAGAGCTCAGTCAGGCCAGTGAAGGACATCATGAAGGATTTTAGCCCATTTAAGTGTTTGTTGCTGCTGAAAGTAGCACCCCAGGGAATCGTCTGTCTGACAGCGCAGCTATACGAATGGTAAATGCTGGTACAAGGGAGGAGATTGGAAAATGCAGCCAAGGATCAGGCTATCTTGCTATATCAGGCTATCAACAATGTTAACTTAGAACGGCTTAAGTGGATTCTGAAATCACAGTCTTGGGCACTCCTTCCTCTGTGGCTGATTATACAATTTTCTGTTGCCCCCCCAGCGCAATTTTTTTCCTTGAGTGTTCAACTACTTCACCATCCAGTGCTGAAAGTTTTGCCAAGCAACTATTAGACCTAGATTCACATCCCTGTATTCAGACCAATTCTGGTTTACATATAATGAGGGTTCAGTGTAAAATGCACATACACTTTTAAGGAGCTAGCACTTGGAACAAGCATCTCTGAATAGGTACAGAAATTAATTCACTCTGAAAAGTCACAGCATCTAAAGGGAATTCCAACCTAAGCACATGTGAACCTAAATCATTACAGACAGTCCAGAAAAGGAGATAAAATCCAATTAAGCCCTAGAAAATGTTTCTAAGAAGTCTCAATATAGTGATCTTCATAGTGCTTCTTCAGTCAGTTTGTCTTAGAAGAAAAAACTATCACTTTTACATACTAATTATTTGACATGACAGTGTAGGTTTTGGCTTCAGAACAGGTTCAATGGCAGTAGAAGTAGAGAGTCCAGAAGGCTTTTGACCCTGCTGTAGTAGTAGACTCATATGAGCCTACAGATGTGGTGACAGAAGAGATTCTGCTTATCCATTTGTTTTGGTTTGCGTTTTTTATTTGTTTTATTTTATTGCCACCTCTCAATCCTTAGCCTCACAGACAGTTCACCGGGGCCTGTTTTATCCAGCTTGTTTCTAAATTTCATGCAAAAAGTTCTCTGACATCTGACCCGATATGTTAAGCTCTTCCATCATTATTAGTCTTGGCAAGAACACTTTGGACTTAATTTTCCCTTTTCAAACATCCCAAAAGATCACTTCTTTGGAACAGGACAAACACTGCCTTTTTTACATCACCTACCTGAGCTGAAACACCCATTACTGGTTAACCTTTGCTACATCTAAACTGTCAGACTCACACTCTTCCACGGCCTTCCTTCAAGCCAAGGTTAGGAAACAAAATTAACTGTAATGTCACGCATTTAACTTCATACTATGCCACCTACACAAAACCTCAATATTCATAAGTTTTGAACATTCAGACAAACTCAGGCACTTAGCAAAGTGTCTTTAGATTGTCCCCTTTCTTTTCTTGTTTCTCAGCCTCTGCATATGGCTGGGCCACCACACAAAACACATTGTACCTATAACCGTTCCTGTGGCATTCATCTACAAGCCCAAAACTCCCAGCTCCTGGGACTCCAAGGAAGTAATTTTCTGTATTACTCCTTTTGTCCTACTACAACTGTTTCCACAGTTCTCGGGCTCTGCGTTCACCTTCATTTAATGATTCAGTTCAGGTCCTCTTGTTTGGTGGCTCAAGGCTTTCAGTAACTGCAGTGCAAGGCAAAGGAACACCATGGTCTTTCTCCATTATACAGTCTTGGTAATGGAAAGAATTCTCCCGAGGATCCGACTGTTCTGTGTCTTTAGTTGCCTGTCCAACTCCATGTAACCCTAACCTTTATATCAAAATATATTTCTGCATTTGAGAATCTATTTCTGTACATAGAATATTTTTGTATTTGGTGTTTTATCCTCACACTGTCTCCAAATATATTAGTCTTCCCCTCCACAATAATCAGTACAAATATTTTGTAACCTTGCATGATACAATACATAAATGACATGACTAACGACATGAAATCACACCAAAATTCCCCTAAAATAATTTTAAGGTCCTTAAGTCAATCACTTGTAGTTGTTTAATTGCACCTTTAGTCTAGACTGAAGGAACCCAAGGTTCAACTCATTGTGAGCTTACTGTGCATAGGAAGTGTAGCATACGTAGATCTAAGCACCTCACCTAATTGGTGACAGAATTCCTTATCGGACTTCTAAGTGAATGGAAAGATAAAGATCCACAGAATGAACTCCACAAGACTATTGTGAATGAGTAACTAAGTGTATTTATTCTATGTAGCTTCATATAGGCATCTGCATGTTTGTTTCATGTGTGCTCTAAACTGACTGGATATGAGCCAAATTCTGTCTGGATGCTTTGCAGCTGTGACAGTCTGGCACTATGCCCTGACACATCATGCTAAGAGGCCTTTCTTGCTGCACTGGACAATAACCATCATCACTGAGTAAAACGATAGGACTCAGGCCTACTCCTCGACTAGAATCTTCAAATCAACTAATATTTAAGTATTTTCACAGTACATTTTAGCTTTATAAAGATCAGAAACCATGTTTCTCAGTAACCATTCAGAATGCAATGGTTGCAGCAGGAGGCAGCTTCTTTCACTAAGAAACTGGACTTTCAGTCCAGCAGTACCTCCGGAAGGAACATGAAGTATTCCAAGGTCAAAACACAGACCTATCAGTTATTTTAAGAATGCATATTTTAGAGTTGCATACCCGCAGTGGTACTGAGAAGCACTGTTTCTCTATAGATCCAGACAGTAGTAGTTACATCTCAATGTAAGTCCAGATGTAACTGAGGGGAGGGTGAACTTTCCACCTAACTTTAGACACTCTAACTAGGAGCTTAACACAGTCTGTCTGGGATGAGAGGCATTGTTTGACGTACATATATCTCTCTCTCTCCACCTGCTTATGCCCCATTTACAATATAAGCTTGAGGCTATAATGTTTTAATTTACGTATCTAATACGTCATCCTCTTCCTCTCCTATCTTCCCCCCTGCCAAGTAAGGTAAAGATAACAGCCGCTTCCTACTTCACAGGACTGGTACAAGTCGAAATTCTTTGAAGACTTCAATGTAGTCTAATTCCGTATTGAGAATCAAAAAACACCCAAGAACAGCCAACATCAAAAACCAGAAGGAACTGTTCTCAACTTCCCTTGCCATCCAGAAAACAAAAAAAGACAAGAAATACCAAAACTAAGGTTACACAAATGATGAAATCATGATGAAGTCTGCATATGCGAAGTCATGCACTACCTTTTCCTACCCCATTCACTGCACAGGAGGGATAGTATTCACTGAGTGAAATGCTGTGCATCTTTTTCTTACTGATTTAATGTGATTTTCTTGTCTTACTAGTTAAGTATTATTTAAGTACTATCCTAAATACAGAATTATTCAAGTTCCCCTGAGGTTTTTTTTATCTCATCACAGGCACTCACAACACTCAGTGCCTAAGCAATTCACAAACACTAATGAATTTATCATCTTGCAACACCCCTATGTAATGAACTTGAACTAGTACAGTAATTTCGTACATCCAAATCTGAGACAGAAAAAGATTAAGGCCAAACTTGTCAAGCGGGCACCAGTTTGAGGTGTCAAGTTCAATATAGCAGAAGCATATTTTCTTAGGAGTACTGTAGACGCTCACAATTCAGCCCGATCCACTTATTTACAAGAACGAACTCAGTGCTTTTGCAGGAAAAGGTGGGGTGGATAGACAAACACCTCGAAAACTTCAGAGCCCTGTTGCTGCAGTGCCCGTATCTTACTTCCTAAATGCCTTCCAGTTTCTGCAATTAGTGAAGCAGGTGCCAATTGCTACGCAGCCCAGATTCATTTCCTGTGCATCATTCATCCCATCCACTGAAAGGCAGTGGGGTCATATGAAAAAAATAGTATGCAGTCATGTAATTAGAAACCAAATTATAATGTATATGCACATGGGATTAAAATTGCCCATGATATCTTAACTTTGGCATTTGCCAACTTCCAAGTTTTTGACTTCGCAACCTCTGCATCATTTTAAGAATTGTGAATGCTCTCTGAAGAAATTTATAAAAGCACACGTCCTATTATCCAGAACTCTGCAAGTCATCAGCAGATTTGAAAGACAAAAACCTCAGAAATACACCACTGTAGATACAAATAACTGTAACAGCTATGGAATGTGATCAACATATATCAGAATGAGAAGGAAAGTATTTCTCGAAATGGGCTTACTCTTTTTTGCTAGACTCTGGAATTCTACATTCAGGTGGGAAAGTTGCTCTAGCAACTGTAGACACTTCCACTCTTTTTTTGTTTCCCACCACTGTCTCCTTCATTATCCTGTTTCTATTCCAGTTCTAATTCTTCTCACATCCTGACTTCCTGTCCTACTTTTCCTACTTACTTTGTACATTTGGTGCGTTCAGTCCTTCCTTTACAGTAGATTTCAGTTTCTCACCTATCTAAACTCTGTTCTAGCTCTTATCTCAATTCCTTCCCAAATTCCTACATCTGAATTTCAGTCAGACTAAACCCTTCTTCAGACTTTATCATCTCAAGAAGATTCTCTCTTGGGCTTTTACTTTAAAATTTGGTGTCATAGCAACTCCAGTTAGGAGGAAGACAATTTTAAAGTACAGATGTCTCTAGATTAAAGACACTGTAGTTCGGAATAGAGCATGAGGAAGATGGAACATGTGAAATCTCTATGTCTTCTAAGAGCATGGCCAGTCCAAATAACATTTTCAGAGTTCTCCTACACTGAAGCAAATCTCAACCCAGGGTACACTTTGGGCAGATCTTCATAGCAGAGCCAAGGTTCAACAAGAACTTAGAAATTATCTGTGCTACGTTTCAGTGAACTATACAGAGGGATTTAGGAAGAGGAAACTGATAGACAAAGATGCTGCATAACCTTAAGTGCAGATACTATCACTAGTTCATTTGTGATGTAAATGTTTAAAAGTGTTTTGTCTCAAACACTTAATATTTACTCTGCATAGCTGCCTAAAGATATTACCTCTCCATACTTGCAAAGAGGGTATCTAGAATATACAGCAGAAACCCACAAGAGTTTTGGCAAAAAGACATATTCAGTACTATTAGAACTCTTAAAGCCATAGGACACTGACAGGTTCTTCAAAGACAACTCAGTAATTTGCACTATAGTTCTCACATAAATAAAGATTTCCATTTTAGAGAAGAAACTGTTCTCAAAATGACAAATTTTAGTGTACTGGAAAGAAGCTCCTGCACAATTATACCAAGAAACACACCTAAATATTTTCCCTTGTAAAAGACAGCCTATTATCCCCACTTCCTCCCTTATATACATAATCAACATGTTTAGAAGTGTTTTGGAATAGAATAAAATCTTTATAACAACAACAACAAAAAGCTGGAGAATACTTTCATAAGATGTAGAATAATAAGACATGTCTTCCTGTGTGGCCTGAAGTTTTATACGAATTGGAACTTAGTATCTCTTTGTTAGCCCCTGACCCTCTACTAACTCCATTGACTGAAAACAATCAGCCAATGCAAAATTTGGTATTTAGAGTTACTACACAAACCTTGTTTTTCTTCGGAAACCAGTGAATAAGAAAACGAGGATAACTGTATTTTTATAACACTCTCAAAGCAATCAAACTGTGGAAAAAATGCTCAATCAGTGAGGAAATGCGGGAACACAGGATTTAATCAAGTCCTTGACATACGATAGGAAGCCAATCACGGATGTGCACATTCCAGAATATTTCATTTTCATATTATTTAGGGCAATGTTCTGTTCCTTCTCACTTGTACTAGGTGGCATCTAACTCCAGTTTTTTCTAATTAATCTCAATGGAGTAACTCAGAGAAGATGGAATAATCTGCTCATCCATCTGCAAACTCAGAAATAAAGGTGTCAGTCCCTTATTGCATAAGCTCTTTTACATAACCCTCTAGTTTTCTTTCTCTGCAGACAATTGCTGTTAACTAAGGCTCCTTTTTTCCTCACTCATTATTTTTCATCACTAGATGCATTATACGACACTGAACATTACCTACCTTCCACCACCTTCTTTGCAGTTGGGACATGTGCAAGCTACCCGTCGCAATCTTTTTGCCTCTTGATGTGGTTGGTCCCCTTCCTCATCTACCACCTGTACCCTCAAATGTGTTAGATCATTGGTATTCAGTGTAGAATCACCACTGAGCTGCCACTCTTCTGGATCTGGCTCCTCTTCTTTAATCCTAATATCTGAGAAAAAGAACAAACACAGATCCATAAGTAGCCCATTAAATAGAGAGAAGGAAACCATAATGATCAAATCTTTTTTACTGTTGAGAGCACTATGTCAGTCAAAAGTCAACATCCTTTAGTGCATACTGACGTTGCTCCTGTGCCCTTGTAACCTGTAACGTATTCAAAAAGTTTATCTTGCTATACATTTCAAAGTTGAAGACAAGCTATAATGAATTATTAAAGTTTAAGTTTGAACTGTTCTTGGTAGGGAATGCTGTCACCAGGAGGAAATCGCTTGCTTGAAACTTGGGAAAAACCTGAAGAAGTTGGACAAAGGTTGAAAGAAAAAAAAATGTAAATGCATGCTTCAAATAATCCTGAGTTTCAAGTAATCCATTTATATTTCCACAGGATTTCTCAATCACTGTATTGTAGTAGAAAGAGCTTTTCTTTTTCAGAAGTTTTCTGTATGCACAGTGATAGGAGAAATCAATTAAATAAAAGGGTTTGACCTAAGACAGACAAAAAAGAAAAAACTTATGTTTTTGTTCCATTTTCCCTTTCTCACCTCAAATCTCGCCTTTTCCACCACACATAGAGAAGAAAACATTTAGGGAATAATGTTATTCAGCATTAGAGAGAGGCAAGCAACACACAGTGTACTTCAACATTTTGATGAGCCAGTAGTCAAAATATGTCTTTGCAGTTTCATGGATGCAAAAACCCCTCTTAAGTTATCCTCATAGGATGGACATTTGTAAGTATGTGTACCCTCTCTCCACAGAGTATTCATTCAAACTAATCCAAGAACTAATTACAGCATCATAGCATGCTGCAAATGAATAAATATTTTAACAGATGTACATTTTAATAGGATCATGAAGGACAGTTTCTATATATCATTTCAGAAAGCTGAACCCCAGCCCCTTCTTTGATTCAGCAGAGCAGCTGTGTGTCTTTCTGGGTGTATTTAAGAGACTGCTTTCTCTGCAGAATAAACTCAGTTACCATGCAGATTTTTATCCTTAACTCAAATCCCACACTAACACCGAAACCTTAACTGAGCACTGTGGCCATTCTAAATTCTTTCTGTGAGTCTGTGCATAAAGCATCATCTGTATAAATGAAGACAAACTGCATGAAGAAAACTTAAGAAAAACTGCTATGTCGGATCATGAACACCATCCTGTCCCATTAGAGATCAGGAAATAAAGTAATGATAAAACATGTAAAGAGTTAATAGTTACCTGGTCTACCTTCCTAATCAGCATTCATCAGAGAACAGCTATAGCTACACACAAAAAATTTGCTTGTTGTTAATAAAGTCCCAGTCCAGTTGCCCTCAACACCACAGTCTGCCTTCCTTTTACTTGCACATGTATAACCATTTGCAGGACTGTGCTGTAAACCACATCACTGATGTAACTAAAGTTAAAATAATTCTCTAGGAAGCCACTGCATTGGGAAGAGAATTCCAGGTTAGAAACAGGGAAGTGTAGAATATTTTTCTGGTTTGGCTACAAAAGTCAATGCTAGAAAATTATCTGTATTAATACGACAGGCTCTGAGCTGTGGGAATCCAAGAGCTACCTCACTCACTTTTGCTGAGTCTCTGCACATGTGGCAACATCCAGCAGAACTACTGCGGTAAGCCTGTCCAAGGTCACCTGCACACTAAGCCTCGCTGTTACCGTAAGAAGTTCACAATTTCACACAGCAACTTAACAATTATCTTCCATGTGAAAACCTAGAAAACCTGTGGTGACTTCCAGACACCAAACAATCTTTCCTACCAAATTAAGTCATCTTCTGACTCACCTACAAAATCATTTTATTACCTGTAACAATTTGTATATACACATTAAACATTAAATTTATTTTACATAAGCCAAGATTAAAACACTATACAACGTACAATAGAATTAACCTTTCAAATTTGACACTATTAAGCATACTAATACATTCACATAGAGCAACTTTAGAACAAGGCAAAATCCTGATTTACTCTTATTCAACAGGGCACGTAACAGGAATTTAAATGCAGCAAAGTGGCAAGGCTGCCAGCACAGGCCAATTCAAGCCTCCAAGTAGCTCTCTTAAGGACTGGGATACATTACGCACCATACTCAGAGTTCTACAAATCAAGTGTTCCACAAAACATACACTGCATAAATTCTGGGTTTAGTTAAAATAAGAATTAAAATACTGTTAATAAAACACTGAATTAAGAAGATAATTTCATTATGATCTTACTAACATTAGACATGGGCATATAATGAGTTTGTAATGTCCATAGCTGAATCCAGTTAGCACTGCACATGCATACTACAAGAAGTGTCAGTGTGTCCTGGCAAAGATGGATGGATCAAATTAAAGTATGGATCTGTGTTCCCAAGAACCAACTCCACTACTGAAGTCAAGCATTCCACATCACATATGATTTTTCCTGTTACACTGACGCACCCAAGTCACACTCTAATAACAGAGATACATCTAACAATAGAAACATCTCCAGAACATCTACTACTGCACGCCAGTACCTAGGAACTCCTCCCTTCAACTCATGCAATGTTTGTTCCACTTCGCAAACTTTCATCATGACTTCCTTCCACTTTTTTTATCAGTATCTCTATTCCCAGTCACTTCCAAACAACACCATTACTGCAGCAGCACAAAGGCTCATAACAGTTTTATAATGGTGGAGGAATAAATGATAAAATTATTTGAACAAAACAAAAAAACAAAACAAAACAAAAAAAAGGACAGGTAAAACCCCTGAGAGTTGAAGATACTGGAGAAAATAGCGATTTGCATAGACATACAACAGTTCATAGTACTATTTTAAAAAATGCAAAACTGAAATGAAATCAAAGTACTGTGTTTAATTTTGTGCTGTTTCCTGGTTATCTTGATAAGGCAGAAAGTGTAGCTATTGCTTTAGGTATTCCTCAGAAGGACCATCTTCTACTCCAGGCACACAAAGTACAAATGTAAACTGGCAATTTACAGACAGGACTTTTTAATACTTAATTATGTAGATTATACTTTAAATAGAACAAAATTAAAAGAAATATCAAGAGATGAAGTGTTTATCTAGCCTCCCCAGGATGTAGTATAGCAGAGAGTGGACTGTATCAAATCCCGTAGTGAATGTGATTGCCTATTTTGGGGGGTGCCGCTGTAATTTAGAGAACAGTAAGAAAATGAAGGAGTAGAAAGGACAAACCATGGAGAAAAGCAAAAGATAAGAGTCATCTCCAATGTAATGGAACTGGAGATTATGCAAATTCATATAGATGGCACCAACTCTGCATTTCTCCCTTGGCGTTCCTCTGGATGTGCTCCATTCTAATTCTGTCTCAGCTGACAGAATACTAGGTTTTATACACACTCTGCAAAAAATCTGGCCTAAAAATAGAAATGAAAAATTATATAATTCCTAAAGCCATGACAAGCTGATACAAACACCAGCAAATCTGAGGCAACTTTTGTTTTCTATCAACTAAACACAGGCTAAATGAAGATTACATTTTCTTTACTATTTTATTTCCATGCTTTCATATTTCTATATGCCCTTACTTCTTAATTAAGTTCAAAACTTAGCACTAGTTAAGTATGAAGGGGAAATTTTGACAAAAATACTGTTTCAAAATGCCTACAGATTACGAAAATCATATATTCTGTTCAAGTTCTTCTTGGTATTTACTAAGCTAGATTTTAGGTTTTACTTTCCTCTAAAGGACGGAAATTGGGATTTTTGTGTACAACTTTGTTCCAAAGGTAGTATTTCATAGGCACAGAAAGCCCAGAGATAGCTACAATATGGAGAAAATTTAAGTGTATTTGGCAAATAAAAACAGTAACTAAGAGACTTGTTTAAAGCGCTTCAGAGAAGAATAATTAAACTGATAGTTTCATCTGCATGAAACTATGTAGATGTAAATGGAGTTTAAACTATTCTTGAGTACATTTCAACTATAATCTAGTGCTGAGAGAATTACTGCTGCCCACTGATACACCCAGGTCATTTACCTACTTGATCACGTAAGACAAATGCATCAGTAACACTTCATGTTCTTGCGTCTGTTTCAACTTTAAGAAAATGCTGTTTTCTTCACCTATGGGAAAGTTACTAGCTTGCCCAACAGCCACAGAAATAGGGGTAAACAGAATGGAGGAGGATACTGTGCAAAAACACTTCCTTAGAGGACTATGCCACCATTTTTGGTTTTTTTATATATCTGCCTCTGCAGAATGTCATGTAAAGGCACTCTGAGCATTACCTCTAACTTTCTCCAAACTGCAGGCTTCTAGTTTAGCTGCTTTCCTAGATGATGAAAGCCATCCTGCCTTTTCACTCAGCTAAGCTTTACAGGTTCCTTATCTGCAAAGCAGAAATATAGTCTTTCAACTGAAAACAGATCCACAGCAGCACTCCACACACCTTCACACCTATTTCCTCACAGCATCACAAATTGACTGACTACAGTTTCAGTGTCTCGTAATCAGTCATGCCTATTCATTTATTTTTCCTAATAGATGCCTCCCTTCCCACCCCTCCCAAGAAAACAGTTATGAATTCCCATCCCCTTGCCACCTTCTCTTGTTAATTTTGTTTTCAGTTTTCTCTACAGTGCAATCCACATTCCCTCAGTATCTTGACTCACCTTGCCTTAATATCTGTATGTCAGGACACTAAAATAAAGATGTTCCAATTTCTTCAACACTGTCCTTGTTCATTCCCATCTAAATAAAACCTCCTAAACTAAACTTTATAAATTAAACCCTCCCTATTAGTTGGCCAGCTGTGCAAGTCTTTCAGACACGAAACTCAAAGTTAATGATTTCTACTCTGATTTGCCCCCTACAACTTTTAAGTGTAAATTTAGGCATCTTCATTACGTAATAAATTACATGGCAACAGAAGATACACTACAGAATGTCATCTTGAAATACCTATGAACCTCAATTCAGAAGACTGTCATCTAATTTCAACAGTTCTAAATCAGATTTTAAGCTTCTGAAGAAAAAAACTGCTGTGTACAAGTCTAAGAGCAGGACCTGACAGTGTTGAACATTTAAGCAGTACCACCAAAAGGATTAAAATTAGGGTTCCAGATTTTTTTCTTGCAAGAAATGCCACATACTGTACTTCCAAGTGATCCTATGGATTAGTCTAAGTTAATTATTTAAAAATTTGAATCACAGAAGTATTTAAGCCAATGCTACCACAACACATATAATGCATCAAAGAACAGTTACTTACCCTACAGTAACTGCAGTTGTGAATCTATAGATAACACATCTCAAACAAGATTTTAGATTCTTAGGGACAGTAATGCCTTTAACTTTTTTTCTCATAGTTGAAAATGTAAGAGGATAACTAGAAAGGGGGAAGAATAGTTATCATGCTTGATACAGAAGCAGCCAGAAACTGCTGAAATAGGTAAGGAAAGCAAGATGACACAGAGAAATTTGTGACCAGCAGAGTTAACTATTCCTACATAAAGGAGTATTATACTGCTGCTAAGGTCAAACAACAGAATTGTCAGCAGTAATTCAAGAAGGCAGGACTGTTCAATAAGTATTTCTGTTCCGTATTTAGGTACAAGCCAAATAACGGTCCTATCACTAGATGAGAATGAAAAGCTTCCCACTGATAGAAGACAGGAAGATGTAAAAACAGCTACTGGAATAAACACTTAATAAATCAACAGATTAGGATAATTTTCATTCAGTAATTTTAGGAGAAGGCTGAAGAGCTCTCTGCAGTTTTCATGTTGCAAGCCTTTGGCCATTTGAATGCTCCAGTGGGTTAGAAAAAAGCTAGCACTGTGGTAATACTGAAAAAGGATAAACAAAGACTCAAACAAGTAAGGAAAGAATTAATGATGCTCAAAATGGGATTACGGGAACAATTTGATTCAGAAGTTGTTCAGGGTTTTTTTAAATCAATAATGACCTCGTTGTTAATATAATGAGAGTTCTGCACAGCAAGTGACTTACTGGGTTACAGTAAAACATTTCGACTAAGCAAAATGAAGTACGAAACATATGTGGAATACATGGATTAAAAACTGACATGAAGTTTAAATGCAGATTGAGAACTATCATTTTGGTATAATAAATAATGATGACATGACACTGACAACGTCCTTAAAAGTTACTACCTTTTGAAAAAATGTGCTTTCTACAACTCAGCGTTATCTTCAAGAGGGCAATCACAACTAGGATCCTGGTGAACGTTCTTGGCATTATGAAAAGACTGCCGTTGCCCTTGGTAGAAACTTCAGATACTATTTATGAGCCAGATGCACTGAGAATTTAGCTTGAGAGATCAGAACCAAAGTATGTGATCCTGCCAGGAGGTTCAAAACGCAAGAAAACTGCACAGAACCTGAAACAATGGACCTAAAGTGATGAGACTGCGAAAGACAGAAGATGAGCTTCCACACTTTTTTAAGTTGAAGCAGTCCTGGAATAAAATCCTTTGCCTCTTTCACTTCATAGATACTTGCCGTACACCCCCACAGATGTAAAAGAGTCTTCCTTTTGGTCCAGGAGTATCTTGTAAAAAAGGGTATTTGAAAAATGAAAAAGGAAACTGGGCAATATATTCTTTTGTGAACATCCTGAGGGTATCTGAGCCTACAATAGTCAGGCTACCCTCTTTAACCTTGACAGGCTAAGTTGCAGCACCAGACACTCAGCATACATGACAGAACACTCACTTAAGAGTAACACACATACAACAGAGTTACACCTCACCACCATGGGCTGTAGGAAAATGAATTAGACACTGAGCTGGTTTTGGAACACAGAGCAGAAAGCACATGAAGTACAGACACGGAGGAAGGATGCGACAGTTCCGTTTTTTCAAGAATTTAAAAAGCCAATTCTATTCCACAGCAGCAGATATTGCATTAAAAAAACATAATCAGACTAAAGTTATGCAAACTTTCTTACACTTTAAGTGAGATAATTTACTATATGCTGTTACAAGCAAGATTGTGAAACACATACAAGCATGATGGTCTAATTCTTCCATAATTTCTTAATTTCCTTTGAAAATTACGAGAAAATAAGGAATGTAATTTAAGCACGCTGAAATCAACCTATTTACACAAGATCGGCACATAAATAGCTCTAATTCCTGCACCAACTTAAATTCACCAGTTTCCAATTTAATTTTTCATATAAAAAATAAGGCAGTTGGTGAATTGTTTTTAAACTATTTTAATTTTATGACATGAAAACTAAATGCCTCAAATGCAAATGGGATAGCCCAAAACAGATGTTGTCAGATGAAAATATTTACTTAACATCATTGCTTCAGTTTACCTCATGCATTTCAAAAGCCTTTTTTTAACAATCAGATTCAATTTCATAATAATACCATGCTCTTCTCTCAAAAGTTTGGTATAAAGAATGCCTCAGAAGGAAAAACTGCATAACTCAAAAATACAGAGAAAAATCCAAGTTGTTTAATACTGAAAACCAGCCAAAGTTTTTTATAAAGTTCTAGATGCCAGAAGAAAGATATGCTCAAAGTAGAACTACTTCACCAGAAGCATTAAAACACTGAAACACCCATCCCTGCAAGTAAAACTGCAAATACTCCACTTTTAATTTTGTTTGTTTGGGGGTTTAGACTGTTTTACCTAACAGAAGTTAAACCAAAGCCTCACAAGATACCAGCAGATGAAAGCCAAGTTGTCACCTGGGCAACTATTTACCTTGAAAATTGCCAGCCAGCTTTTTGGCCAAATTTTGAATAGCTAAATTACTGCAGCATGATAAAGCCTTCAGGTTCTGGCAGAACTGGAATGAAGTCCCCACCACAAAGAGCCAACCACTCCTGCTCACTATCAACTGGTGTAAGCTGATCAGCAGGCATGACTGTAAGCTTCAATGGCAGCAAGCAGATGAATCCATTTGGTAATTGGGTATACCCCTGCAGAGGAGAAACTGGGAAGAAATGTAGAGCTTGGTTTTGCAGTGGCACTTTGAGCCAACTCTTGAAAGGATTCCTTTTGACTTTGTTCCAACTGTAGACCAACACAGCAAACTGCTTGCAGGGGTATTTTTATTTTTAAATAAATAAATCTTCCAGCTGAGTGTGGCTGGGTTGACAAGCAGCAAAGTCCCTTCTCAAGCCAATGCTACTTTCTTTCAGGTCACTTGCTAGTTTCTTCAGATGCTACTGGAATTGTCAAAAGAAGTATTAAAAAAATTAAAACCAAAAAAATTTAAAAAATGAGCATTTTTATAAAAACTTAAGCAACCCAGATAAGACCTGGTAAAATCAGCTTTCTTTCCAGGAAACAACAAATCCAATACTGTGATTCAATACATTATAAATTAGCTGAGACAGTATTACAACTAGATTTTCATTAACACTGTTAACTCTGGACAACAGCTTGGGGGGAATCCAGTAACTTAAAAAATCTTTCAAATTGAGAAAACTTACAGGATCAGACACATGAAAACCAAGCTGGTACATTTCAGTACCCTGCATTTTTCCAAAAGGAATGCTACTTTATATGAAATGTTTGAAGAAGAAATCTATAAACATGCCAATAGAAATAAATATCTTTCTTGAACATGTAAGTTGCTAAAGAGCAATGGGAACTGTGAGTGCAATTTGTTCCACACAACGCAGTATTTTATTACAAACTGCTAACAAAAGTAGACTCCTAGAGAGCTTTCTCGGGTGTAACTTCATCTCAAGCCCAGAAGACTGAAGCCAGGACACAGGTGAGGAAGATACCTCTTTGCCAGTGTTTAACATGTAGATACTATTCGATACAGCTTTTTCTTCCAAAAAGCAACGTAACCAATACCCTTCCCTTCTCCACTGCGAGACACCAGTAAACACAATGAGGAGGAACATGAGCTCTAATAAACATTCTAGCACGCTCAGCCAAGACTTTTCAGATCAAATTGAGTGCATGGAAGTTTCTGGCTATGTACACCTGGCAAAGTACGTTTTGGTAGAACTGTAATTACTGGTCATTTTTCAAAGAAAACTGTACATTTACTGGGCAAAGCTATTAGCTTTGTATTAGGGTCGTGTTACCTTCCAGAATGTAGGACCTAGGTAAAGACATTGGTTCCTCTCACACTCACTCTGTTGCTTACCTGGGAAGCCAGGCTTGGAAGAACACCTCTCACACATGGGCTGTAGCTATCAAAATCCAAAACCTCGCCTGCAGTTCTCAGAGCTACACGGCTAACAGAGCAATCTATGTTATTTGGACTTCAGATAAGTACCAACGATCTGGGACCCAAGACCACGAATATGTTCTTTTTATTTTTGCCTCAGGTAGAAAAGTTTTGTTAAATGAAAACAAAATACAGCCCGATTGTATCTGTTATGGAAGGAAGCACATCATCTGGGCTGGAGGAAGAAAATACAGGGAAACCCTTCTTAACTTGCTTCAAAGCTTGTCAGCAGTCTGCAGAAAAGAGGAATTAAGAAACCTCTCACCCTTTAGCTTTAGTTTCTCTCATTCTGCTGTCCCTTTCACATATTTTCCTCTTTCAGTATAAAGCTAAACTAGTTTTCCTCATTTGCAGATCAGAACAACAACGTATTTTTGACCTGCAAAAAAAATTTTATAATTTCATTACCTGCTTCTAATTGCATATTTGTTCTTCGACCTGAAGAAAGGGTGACACATATTGTGGAGGGTTATATATGAGGAGAGGAACATCACTGAAAAAGATTCTCTCAGACAACTTCAATATAGACAAAATACCAGATGCATACGGAAAAGACATTGAAGGTCAATCAAGATAATTCAGTCTGATTCTGTTAGAAGCAGTTTCACATTGATCGTTACTTTGGAAAAGTGAGCTTCTTGTAACATAAAGGAGGCACCAATTAAATTCTCCCCAAATTTAGGGGATGGCAGTTTAATACCTTCCAGTCCATTTACTGTTCCTAGACAAGTAGGAAAACCGTCACTATAAATCTCCACCTTATCTTTAATACAGCAAGGTGTTTATAGCTGTTCACTTCAGGCAATAGTTTCTGCTATTCATCTACTGCTTCTGCCTATTTAATTGCATTTTATCGCTATTACTCTTTTCCCTTCCCATGTGAAATTTCTCACAAGAAAATACAGTTAGGGAAAGCTTGCATTTTATTATGAACCACCAATAAAACACTCTCAAGGGCTGGCAATAGACAAACTAATGCACACAGCAAGCTCAACTTTTTTTCATGTGCCTTTTCATTTGGTTCCTCCCTCCTTTCACTTTCTGCCTACTCTGTTTTCTGCTATGCCAATCCACAAGCAATAACATTAGCTGCATGATCCCATACCAAACAGAAGTACCAGAAATCAAAAAGTTCCCATCCTCCTTGTATCTTCATTAGCCACAGAGCCCTTTTTCCACAAATTAGATTTTGGCATCTGAGTTTAGCTGTATTATCATGCACAATACATGCTTTTTGTTACTGATATCTATACCCCCTGTTCTGGCAGGTAACAAGCTGTGATGGAGACAAGGCCAAGACTTGCTCTGGTCACTGGAAATAGAAAATTTAAGAATCAAGATTGTCGCCCCAGAACAAAGGCTGTAAGCAGCACACTCATCTGTTTGGTGCTGCTGCCTACAAGCCAGCGAAGAGTAGGCTTACCTAGGGGTAGGTAATTTTGTCTTGCTAATATAGAACTCGCTTCCAAAACAAAACCGAAAAAAAAAAAAAAACAAAACCAAAACCCATCCCAGCTTATAATTTTAAACTCCAATTTTAGATTACAAAGGGAAAGCAAGCTTCCTGATGTAGAATATACCAATATCAATAACTATGTAAGTATTATAATCAGTATGCTTTTGAAACAAAGCTGCTTCAGTGGCTCCTCTAGGCATTTTTCACTTAATACTGCATTCTTCTCACATGCTTAAATAGGGATACAATACCAAATATTTATGTTTTACTTAAACATTTATGCTTCAGTATCTTAATGAATCAGAGTCTTGGACCACATGATTATAGTAAAGCAGTTATTCCCAAGCTACTTTGTGCAACAGTGCTCCCTCCCAACTTACCTCTACTGCTCACTCTTCCCCTCATAACTAGCCTGGGCACAACCCTGCAATGGTGAGATTAAATGGCTTCCGGTACAGCAAAATGTCTTGAACCTCAATCATATCTTATCCTTTCTTTTAGGTAGCTACACCCTGAAATTTGGAATGCACTGTATCAAATTTAACAAAAATAAACAGGCATATCTATTTTTTCTCACATTAAGAAACACCTATTTTAAGAAAATATCCTTCTCTGCTTATAGAGATAAAACACACTGAAGTTTATCGTTAGCAATTGCACATTCTGAAATATAATGTAAACAAATAGTACTGGAAATTCACATACATTCTTAAGCACAGCTTCCATTTTGATTATTACATGCTTGTTTCACTTCTGCTTATACAAGTTTTGTACACTGTAGTTACACCAATATTAAACCAGTAGGAAACGAATTTAACAAAACAGCAGATGTATAACAGCACCTCAGGGGGTCTGAAAATTTTCAGAGGGGAAAATTCTATCAAGGGAAATGTTTGGATTTTCCCTGAAAACTTCATCGATTCAGGACTGGGAAGAATGGGGTATGCTAATGATGCTGCTGATAGTCAGATGGTAGTCAGATTTCCCCTTTCCCAATTTAGTACACAGGTCTTCTCCATGGTAAGACTTTTAAGTACCAATAAACATTGTATTATAAGTGCTGTTAACCAGTATGACCAGCTGGGAGTTACAGGAGCATATACTAAAAGAAGAGAAGTAGGGCCATGTTCTACTATTACAGTAGTTTCTAAACGAACAGTAATTCCAATAAAATCTGTCATCACTACGTTTAACCCACTGTATTTTGTAAGCTTCTGCAGCAAGACAATAATGTTACTATTATCACTATTTAAACCAACCACACACAACAATAAGAAACAACTTTCTTCAAAAAGAGTAAAATAAATACCTGCAGGACTGCCAGCATTTTCTCCTTGATGCAGCTGAATACCAGCAGAATCTATAGAGTTTACTGTAACTGTCTGCAGATTTGGCAATTGAGCAGTGCTTAAACTAACTGGAGTTGACGTCAATGCCCCACCTGCTGCAACTTGACCAAGAGTGAGAGTCTGCACAGGGGTTAGAGTTATTTGTTGACCAGGTGCATTCTGAATTTGCAAGTTCTGCAAGTTCTGAACTCCTTGCACTTGAAATGTCTGCCAGGTTATCTGCCCAGAAGGGGTCACTGTTTGTGCCTGAATTAAAAAAGTTCCAGGATTCAGCTGCAGTTGAAGATTTTGAAGAGCCTGTTGAGATATACTTTGACTTGCTTGCACACCGTGGATTGTCTGTTGCGCAATACCTTGTACAATCTGGGCTTGACTGGTTGGCTGCTGAGACTCTTGAAGCTGTATGTGTTGTACAATTGGCTGTGCAGTGGAGACCTGAATATTCTGAGCCTGTGTGTCATCAGAGACTGATGTCTGGATGTAATTTCCCTGAAGATCAGAACTATGAACTTGACCACTAGTCGTGGTCAAGTTGTTTGCATTTTGTTCCAATATACTTGAACTGTCTATGGTAACGGGCAACTGTGATGAAGATGATGTTGGCACAAATAAGTCACTATCAGTGGCAGTTTCTGTGATTTCAGGAGAAACTTGCTCACCAGTCCTTTCAGAAGCATCTGAACTATCCATGGCTTGTCCAGTATTTATCAAGTGCCCATCTGCATTAATGCCTGCTGTCATGGTTTGAGAACCACTGCCAAGTCCCAGAGAATCTAGATCAACACTATTGATGGGTACAAAAGTAATATTTCCTGGCAGTCCTAGAGGGACGTTAGCAACTACTTGCGCTTGGCCAGGGAAAGACGAACCACCAATTGCAACTCCCTGAACCTGGACTTGACCAGACTGTGATAAGATATTCTGAATATTAGCTGAAGGTGTTCCAGAGGCAATGATGGTTTGATTAGAGCCAGGAATGATCTGAATTTGACCAGTTTCTTGATTTATACTGCTATTATCAGAAGAGGCTGCAAAGCCAAGTTGAACCTGCTGACCATCCGCTGTCTGGATCTGGGGTATTACTTGGTATTGTACGTTAGACACTGTACCATTCGACGAATCTGATCCTGGTGCAACAGAAAAGATTTGTTGATTTTGCAAACTCTGAATAGGAAGGACATACTGCCCACTTGAAGTTACTGTGGCCGCACCTGGTATCTGTACTATATTACCAGCTTCATCCTTTATAGTGGCAGGAGCTGCAGACAAGACCTCCCATCTATTTGGAGCTCCTGTTAGTTGCACAGAAGCCAAATCCCCTGTCTGAATAAAAAGAAAAAAAGAAAACACAAAATTAAAATGAGATGTACAGACTACATGCTAGCACAGTCATGCAATTCAACACTAGAGACTGATACACTACTGGGAAACATGCAGCGCAGCCCATATAAGTAACAGCAACACGATTAAAACTATGAAGTACAGGTACTGTAAGTGAGCTAATGCCTAGTTCGGGGTAACCAACCTGTGGGTCATGAGCTGCATGTTGCTCGCGAGCAGGTCAAAAGCAGCTCCTGTGCCATGGCTATGTCAGGTGACCCGCAGCAGGGTTATTCTGGTGTGGGGCTGCTGCGTAATCCAAATCCCTGGCTGTGGGAAGAAGGGAGCTGGCGGGGGCTGTTGGGAGCTCTCATCACCAGGTTACTCTGGGACTCAGCTACACTCCTTACCTAGCCTGGCACCTATCGCACAGAAGTGAAGTAATTGCCATGAAACCAGTGTCGCCTGTATCTCCTGGAGCTCCACTGCATTTTGACTGACTCTGTGTTACATATGGTATAGATGTGCATGTTGTGACTCTCAGGAGTACAGAGAGTGTTGAGAGGTGACTTAGTCACACAGTTGGAAAGACTGAATAGTCTCAGTTTAAGTTACACATAATACAAAGTCCTAGTATTTACAAGCTTGTATGAGTTACTGTTTCACTAGGGAAGAAGGCCTCTAAACTAAGGACTTTTACACTGAAATCATAGTTGGATTAGTTGCATGTATCCGTTAGGAGACACACAAAAAAATTACAAATCTATCTTCATTAAGTTGGAACAATAGTAAAGGTCAGTGTTACAGAACAGCCCCCCAAATGGTTAAAGAACCAAAGGACTGACGTAGATGCTTTTGTTTCTTATTCAGTAAAGGTAAATTGCACTTACCTTTCTTTACCAAAGCAAGCCTTTTCAGAATAGAGTATTAAGAATTAGGTTTAACATCCTGCAATGCTTAGCACAGATCTGTGTAGTCAACCAACTTGGTAAGTAACCACTAATCTAAAAAAGATGTAGTTAAGTTTCTCCTTATCTGTTTTATGGCACTACAGTAAACCAGTGGAGTAACTTTCTACTTAGCAACAAATAAACAACTCGTCTTACAACTCATTCAGTTCTGTGAAACCAATTTTGTCTCTTTGGCAGAGTCCACAGGACATAAAGCTCTAGTTTGTCCTTCGACACTGATCCTGTGATCACTCCTGGCAGGAAAGTTACCAGAGCATACCGCAGTTCCTTCTGATGCTGCACTCTGACTTCCTTCAGAATAAAACCTGGATATGCAAATTACAGCACACAGCTTATCTTCTCTAACATTACACTGAGACTTAGCCAGCCTGAATGAATCTTGTGGCATGCATCCGAGTGAATTTAGTCCACAGTGTAGGCTGGGACTTCCCCAGTTTCACTTTCTTATCCTCTTCCAAGCTGTGACACTAAAATGTTTACGCATACAAGAAAAATACTCTATTTAAGTCTGAGTGCTTATTAATAAAATAGTTCTACTATGCTTGGTAAACTTCATGTCCAGTAAGGAAACACACATCTTGGTTCCAAATTTCTCTGTACACACAGTAACTGTGAATAAAAAAAAAAAAAAAAAGAATTCTAGCCTTCTTTTGCTCTCAAAGATACATACAATCTTTCAGGTAATTTATTAGTAAATAGATACAGCATCACCAGAACAAAACTAATTTCACGGCCTTAATGCTTCAAGGATCAGAAAAAGGAGTAATGGTAATTCCATTTTATTATTTTATTTTCCTCTTATACTGATCAGCCTTTCATTTAAAGAACAGATTTAAATCCTTTACTCTTTCAAGCTCATAATTCATGAGATTAGAAAAAAATATGCAATCCTCCATATCACACCATCTTATCTAGAAAAAGGCAAAGAATTCCATTTTTCTTTACTACCATATTAGCTTTATACTCTCACATTTACACATCGGTACCAGCTGCTGAAATGCTGCTAAAAAGTTTGTAACTACTCAGTTCACTAGTACAGAAATAATAGCTGAAGGTTTCGTAAAGTATCAAAAGACACAGAAAATTCATACATAAACATCAGTCAGAAAAGACCAAAAGCAAAAATATGACTGTTACACGTTTAATGTGTGTCATTGTAAAATAAATGTATAATATAATATACTGATAGTATCTGTTAGAACAAGAGAGAAAGAAAAAGTAATGGGAACCATTTCAAGTCTATATAATTTCATACTAACTTAAGACTATGTACAAGCAAATGTTGAATGTTTAGCCTACAGGTGGCCTGACCTAATGCACCATACTGTGTCTCTCTCTACTCACACATAATACGTAAGAGTATCCTCCACAGAAATAGATCAAATGGAATCTGTTTCCTTTATGATATGGAAATGATCTGCCTTATTCTTCTCCTCCCCAAGCATATGTTAATTTCCATATCGCCATCCAATGGCTTTTGCCTTTTTCATGTTGGGCACACATCTCTCCTCACCTTTACATGATCTGGTGAAATCTGCCCTCAAATCCTATTCTGTAAGGGGTTTTGCCCAACAGAGCCACTCTTTTTGTAGATGCACTTGTCAGTCCCTGGAGGAGTTCAGGGTAGCCATGGACGTGGACATGAAGCTATTGCTACACATAGTACATGAAATGCCTGTTATTCACACATTGCTCTTATGATTGCCTTTATCAGACACTACCAGATGAATCATGAGGAGGGAGGGGCAAAAAGAGGGTGAGGCTTTCAAGAAGCTATCTGGCAGCTATCAAAATTATTAGTTTTAAAGCATGAAAAAAACCTGCATGGTAAAGAGTATTTGAGGATGATCTCTAACCTCAACCGGTTATCAACCTGTCGTAACAAGCTTGACTTATACCCTTTCTCAAAGTCTGCTGAGCTAGTAGGATATTTCTTGGGCTCCTCTTCCTACTGAAAAGAGTAGTAACTTCTCACTGCATCCTCAGCAATTAAGCATTGTTGCAGTAAATCAAAGTTCTACCACTGATGTATGAGCAGCAACATCTGCAGCCCAGTCACTGATCTTTACAGCGCAGTCATAGTAGACCAGAGTTTGCTTGCTGTCTATTAGCCATCCATCAAAAATACTAGAAAATTCTACTAGGGTAGAAATAAAGCAACAGATCTCTTTCTTATCAACTGATACTCCGACAGCAGTTATATGAAACCTGTTCCTTTAAGAGAAGACTAGACGGTTGCAATCCAAAGGCTCTGGGACAAAGATCTGAGGAAAGTTTAGAATTAGCACTACTCTGCCAAGGAGGACAGAACAGGAAGCAACGGGGTGTTCACTGGAAGCAGTATCAAGGAAATGAGAGACAGAGACAGGAAGAGAGAAGAGAGTAGCTGGCACAAGGCATGTGAAGAATTAAAACCAAATGATAGGTCCACCTGAAGAAAGGTCACGTACCACCAAAGAGCGGAAGCAAGAACCGCTGTTCAGCCTGTCTTCTGACTCTTTAACAAGCTTTGTATAACTTCCAGTGGGTAAAATAAAAAGATCTCCCCAAGCCAAAATTCTCATCCCTGAAGAATGAGGGGTCATAATAAATAAAACTCTAAAAATTGTCTCGTTCAATTTGTTTAGAGAAAATTAAAGCAACATCAAGTCAAATATGGAAGGAAATAAGAGACACACACAAATGATGAAACACCTTTAAAAAGCAATCTAAACCATGCTGAAGGATTGGACTTGGAAAAAAAAAAATAAAACACCCTTCACCAAAGTAAAATTGGAAAGGGGAGAAGTATCTTTATAAGAACTGATATATGTTGTAGACACCTGTGCTTCAACATGTTAAGTGTGATCAACTGGACACATGCCATTACCCATCAGTATTTTACTGCTAAAGAACTTCAAAACATTTATCTCTGCTGGTCTATTGTGGACTGCTTTTTGCTGCTCTTTTCAGAAAGTCACTTTTGCCCCATTTAGTCCTGGAGCAAAAGCATCAGCAAATTGAGCAGAGGTGGACAGATAATGAGTCACGAGCTCCTAAACATTTAAAAATCACATACCTAATGAAGAAGATTGGCCACTGCCTCATCCAAATTGTTGTTTTATGAAAGAGTTGGGGCTCTAATGCATGAGCTTAATACCATGCATTTACCAAGCTACAGTAAACTATCTGTGCATTCTTAGGTCATTACAAATGTAAGATAAAATGCACTTGCTTCAACTCTTTCATTAAGGTATGAGCTATTACATTCTATCTTGTATTTGCCATAGGTTAAACACATGTTCAACATCAGTCACTGCGGTTCAGCTGACACAAAGCTGCTTGTTAAGGCAAATTAATTCTGTTGCATGTTTCAGCTGTCTTACAATGAAGCACTCAATTCAGAGAAATACATTTTCCCAAATCAAAAGTTTAGAGAATCAAAGAATGTTTCAGGGAAAAAAAGTATTATCTGGGGATGCTCAAAATGTTATTTTAAAAGCCAATTCCAATCTGGTGAAATGATTCTAACATTTAATTGTGTCTCATTTAAGGAACATCTACATCTTTTTGCTTGCGATGGACAACTGGACCCAAATCTTTTACACCTTGTTTTTAATCAGCAGAAGTTCAGAACCCATCTAAACTAAGACAATACAACGTCCTTGACATCAGTAGACACACGACAGCTGCAGTCTTCAGGAATGAGCAACAAGGAGGCATTTTTAACTAGACTGTATTTAACTTCATTTGTTTAATTAATCCATATATGTGTATTATTCTCTACAACTCTGTGCCAAAACAGAATTTTGCATAGAAGTTAGAGTGAAATGGTTCATTTTCCTCATGCCTTCAACTCAGGTGCTTAAGGCTCTATCAAATAATCAAGGACAAGAAAGATGACCTGAAGGCCAGTCATCTTCAACTTGATCTTTGGGAAGGCAATGGAGAAAATAACCTTGAAAATAACCTTGGAAAAAAAGAATTGCCTTCAAAAAACCTTGGGGAGAGGAAGAAAATGATCAGAAGTAGTCAGCCTACACTTCAGAAGGGGAAACAATGCTTAATTAACTAACCTGACAATCTTCTATGATGAGACAACTGGCTTGGTAGATGGCATTAGGCGGGGGATATTATTTATCACTACTTCCCTCAGGCTTTTTACTCTGTTCCCCATAAGAAAAAGCATTTTTGTCTTTTATTTTTACTTTTTTTACCATAAGGGTGATCAAACACTGGAACAGGCTGCCCAGAGACACAGTCCTGTGCAACCTGCACTCATTGACTGTGCTTTGAGCAAGAAGGTTGGGACCAGACAATCTCCAGAGATCCTTACCAGCCTCAACTGTTCTATGAAATCTTACACTTCTTAATAATGTTTACATTTCAGAAGAGAACTTTTTTGGTTTATGCTGTCTTTAAACATGGAAATGTTTTAAAACATGTATTTTCTTACTTTTACACTTGGTTCTGATCCAGCACTAGGAAGACACAATTGGAATGCAAAAATCAAAGAACATTTTAAAAGGTGAGCTTTTGGGAAGCATACTATTAGGCACCACATTCTACCTGAAACTTCTGTGTTTTGCAGAAGTATAAAACAGAGAGAAACAACACAATCCCAGGCAAACTTTTCTACAGTGGCTGAAAACATTCTGGTGGTTCACATCCAGAAACTTAGCATCAGGAAGCTGTATTATCACCCATAAAGGAAAAAATGGATGTCAGAATAACTTCAAGCCTCCTCAAAACCATCATATAAGCTAGAGAACTGAGAAGTATGGGTAACTCAGATACATGGCATTCATCCATATTTTTGCCTAGCATGAAATTTACAATGCCTTCAAACTTCTCTATCCTATCACCACCATTGGTATTTCCACCTAAACTGAGGTTAAGCTGCTTGCATCTCAGACGGTTATAGTAACATTCTGAGGCATAATAAACTGGAATTCCAGGTTTTCATTAAGTTCTGTGAAGCACTGATACTTGATTCTAAAGCTCAAGATACGCCAAAGCAATCTTACAACACTCCAACCTCTTTGTAAAAGATGCAAACAAATGCTTTGTCTACAGCACAGAAGCGATACTCGTCTTCCCCACTTCCCGCCATAATTGCTGATTATTAACCTCTTCAGATGTTTTCCACATCTTGTTGGTAAGCAACAACACAAATATATCATTCCTCCTGCCTTTTTTAAGACTAAAGAATCAGTGTAGCCTGCTGCATCCTAGATGCAACTATATACCACAACTGGGGCAGTCACCTCTGACAGCTCCCATTCTTTGGAAGCTGAGAAAGCCAATGGTTTTCTCATCCAGCCTTCCTCTTTTCTCAATTCACTCACCTTCCAGCCATCCCACCACACACTCCCATCATAGAATCAACTAGGTTGACTCATCAAGCCCAACCATTACCCCAGGACTATCAGTCTTGCCCTGTATCCTCACCTACCACAGTCATGCCCAGCACAGCCATAAAAATGGCCCTTGAGAGCATGACAGTTCAAGAGGGTGTCTTCAGCTTTGTGTTGCAATGAAGTAAGAGAACAAACAACTGGTTGTCATCCCAATTTTGTAATTTCTTAAACAATCATCTGATCATACAACAACCATACAACTGGCCATCAAGGCTTTGTTGGATCTGAATTTTAGGATCTGCTTCCTCTTTTGTTTTCTCTCCCATGCACGGCTCTGCCACCTTCTGCTTTGCTTCTTTTCACCTAATACTAAGGTCTTTGCAGATGTTTAAACTGGAATGAAACTAGAGTATTTATAACTAAATGAAAAATAATCTGAAACTAGAAGTTTGAAGTAGAATTATTAGTTAGTGATAAACAGTGAAAAAGCAAGATCCAAATTAAAACTTCTCAGACTTTAAATTCCTAAGAGAGGGAAAGACATCCGGAGAGGTCAAAACATATGAGCTGTCATCCTATGCCAGGCAATAGCACGTAAGATCCCAGCAAGGCTTTCACACATGCCACCAGGTAGCAACATCTGAGGGGAAGTTTCCATGACAAGCATTTGAACCAGCCATGGATGCAGCAGTATGGCAACCGAGGAGAAGATTCTCAGGTAAGCAAGCCACAAGGTCAAGGCCATCTACATTAAAACCAAACACCAGCAGGCAAAACACAAAGCACTGCTGTTGGATGACTGTAGGCAGAAAAAAAATCATGGTGTCAAAGCGTAAGGTGAAAGGCTGCAATCTCCCTCAACGCACAAAGACGAGATTAGCAGTAATTCCTTGCTAGTATTTTGTCATCCAGAAGTAAATAGAGCTCTAACCAGAATCCTGGGCCAAGCTGAAAACCCTGTGGACTAGAGACAACCTGCCCAGTTCATTGACAGAATGGAAGGCAAACAGGGTTGAGTTTAATTCCATCAACTGTCTTCTTCACTTGCTTTCCATACCAAGCAGTTGTCACTTTCATTAGTATTTCTATTTCCATGCTAATCCTTTCAGTGGCATAGAAGTGGCGTCCACTCAAACAGCAGGCTTGGATTCAGATATCAACATAGAATCATAGAATAATTTCAGTTGGAAAGGTCCTCTGAAGGTCATCTGGTCCAACCCCTGAGCTCAAAGCAGGGCCATCTAGATCAAAGCAAATACAATCACGTTTGCTCCAGCTCTTCCCCATATCCCAAACATGTAATATTCCTTGCATTCCTATGAGAGTTTTTTTGTTGCTGTTGCTTTTAAATCATACTGCTGGTCTCTTGGGGAGCAGCTGCAGCATGCCATTTCAGCCAGGAAAGCAGTGTGCAGTAACTGGCTAGCCTAGTATAGTGGCTCCAGCCCTGCCAGCTCCTACCCAAGCAAATGTCAGTCAGTAAAGCATTAACAAAATATCCCCAATGAGTCAGCACCACTTTCCTTATACATGCAAGCTCTGCAAATGCTTCTAAAAGGAGACGCACAGTTTAACTTCTCCTATCCACTTACAAGGATTGGGAGTTCTACGAGACATTCAGCAGTCAGAACTGCAGTCCAGGTATAAAAAATACTGGGGAAGGGCTGCCTCCCCATTGCTGCATTATGTACCATCACCCACACACAGCTATCAAACAGATGCATCTATACTCCTGAGAAAGGGATGAGCATCACAAACCCCAGGATGACAATTATGTCTGTGTCCATGCACACAGATTTAATTTTCCATACGAGTTATGAGTTACCTACAATTTAAGCCTTTTTAGCTTCTCCCTCTTCCACCCCCAACAAGATAGACTCAGGGGGCCTGGGGGGTGGGGAGGGTGTGTGCGCGCGCACACGCGGATCTTTATTGCACTAAATCCCTTTCAGTATTCTGTTTTTCAAAAGGAATATATTTCAGGGACTTCAGTCTCTCCCTTCCTTTTATTAAGGTCATCTTAATTAACTCCAGTGTCTACTTCAGCTACTGTAGGTATCTCCTCCGATTTATATTTAGTTTCCACCCAAAATATTCTGAATCATTCAAGAGCTATGCAGTAGGAGTGTAAAAATTACCAGAATGCTATAACCTACCTCACAGCAGATATGTAGGAGGGGCCTATCTTCATGTATGGAAAGTAGTGAGTTTATATTCATATTTAGTTTTAACTAAGATTTTGGCTTCTCTTGAATTGCTTCCGCCTTGTCCTGAAAAGCCCTTATACATAAACATAACAACAGACAAATTTAACAGAAATAAAGTACTATTTCAAAACTGCTTTGCCCATTTTGAACTATCAGGAACCATTTGTGTCCTATGCTAGCACTTTAGCAGCCTGTCAGACCCAGCACAGCTCATGCCAAGCCATCGATCTATCCTCAAGACGCACAAAAGCTTGAAAATGAAAACAACCTTAAGATAGATACAGGAAAGCAATCTATCATTTAAGCATCACTCATTTTTCGATATGTATGTTTATGCAAGAGACAGATCCAACATTCCACTTTTCAGCACCGTATGCATCTGGTATCATGAAACAAATCTTAGAGGTATCAGGCACTTAACATTGTCTAGAAGGATCTTTAAAACATGTTGCTTAAGAAAATAAACAGGTTCAG